>NW_024412443.1:2278385-2305854 GCF_014898765.1 Herpailurus yagouaroundi
AGGAGAGGGAGGAGGGAGAGAAGGAAAGGGAGAAGGGGAGGAAGAGGGGGAGGAAGAAGGGAGGGGAAAGAGGAGAGAGAGGAGGAGGGAGAGAAGGAAAGGGAGGAGGAGGGGGAGGAGGAAGGGAGGGGGGAGGAGGGAGGAGAGGAGGAAGAAAGGGAGAGGGGAGAAGGGAGAAGAGGAAAGGGAGGGGGGAAGAGGAGGAAGGGGAGGGGGAGGAGGAAAGGGAGAAGGTGAGGAGGAGGGGGAGGAGGGGAGGGGCTGGAGGAGAGAAAGGGAGGGAGGAGGAGGGGGAGCAGCTGCCCTGAGGTGGAGGGAAATTGGGCAGTGCTGAGCCTTGGAATCCCCCATAGGTGACTGAGGAATGGGGTAATTGCTGCTGGCAGATCACACCTCATGAGGAACTAACACCCTCCTAGGACTGGGTAGAGGGGCTGGGCAGGAGCCAGGGGCTGTGTGGGAGCAATCTCCAGCAGCAGGGAGGGGGCTGGGGTCCAGGGCCCAGGGGAGCTGCGAAGGGAGGAGGATAGGGAAGGTGGCCTCTGGTGACAGAGTGAGAATGTGTGGCTGTCTGGGAGTCCATGGTGGACACTGTCCAGTAAGATGAGAAGCAGGGTGTGATGGTATATTTTATGTGTCCACTTGGCTGAGCCAAGGTGCCCAGATTTTGATCAAACACTGGTTTACATTTGCTGTGAAGGTATTTCTAGATGAGATTAACCTTGAAATCCGGAAGCTTTGAGTAAACCTGGTTAGTCTCCCTCCATAATGTGGTTGAACCTCATCCAGCCTCCAGAGGCTCCAGAGCCAATCCCTTATCTCTAAATCTGTCAATCTGTACACTTATCCTAAATAGCTCTCTACATGTATACATATGTTAAATCTCTTTCTCTGCCCTGGGGCCCCTGGGTGTCCCTGTCCTTTGGGCTGCCCACTCTTGATTTCAGCTCAGGTCAGGATTCCAGGGTCCTGGGATCCAGCTGCCTCGAGGGCCCGTGCTGGGTGTGGAGACTGCCTGGGATTCTCTCTCACTTTTCCCTCTCCCTCTCCCCTTCTCCCCCATTCGTGTGTGCGTGCTCTCTATCTAATATATCTCCTAAATATCTTTATACATACATACCCTAAATGTCTCTCTGTGTACATACCCGACATATCCTAAATCCATACATATCCTAAATCCGTCTCTCTGTTTTCATTCTCCCCACCCCCCACCCCAACGCAAATGCTATTGGTCCCTGTCTTTGGAGAACCGCCCCCCCCAGCCCCACCCCACTGCTGACAGGGAGGAGAAGGAGGGTGTGGATGCCTGAGAGCAGGGAGGACTTGGTATTTAATGCTTGTGTTGCAGACTGGGACAGCGAATGGGATATAGCAAAAGACTTGACAGATGTTGCCAAACGCAGGAAGTAAACTGTGCACAGTGAAGTGTGATGTATACGGCTCTCCTAAAAACCCAGAGTCTGCACACAGAAGGGCAACACTTACGGGCACCCGGGGGGGGGGGCTCAGCCAGTTAAGTTCGCCTCAGGTCATGATCTCACAGTCCCTGTCTCTCTCCCCTGCCTCTCTCTCTCTCTCTCTCTCTCTCTCTCTCTCTCCCCCCCGCCTCCCCCAAATAAATAACATTGAAAATAAAGAAAGAAAAAGAAAGGCAACAATTATACCTTCCCTTGGGGTTCGGGTCACGATTGCACAAAATATGCTTGTGGACCTGTAACAAATACAGGTATGTATGCTGCCTCCCATGTGGTCCTACACCACCCACATCCACATTCCCTGGAAGCTTGTTAAAAATAGAACTCTCATGGGGTGCCTGGGTGGCTCTGTTGGTTAACCATCCACTTTGGCTCAGATCATGATCTCATGGTTCATGAGTTCGAGCCCAGCATCAGGCTCTGTGCTGACAGCTCAGAGCCTGGAACCTGCTTCGGATTCTGTGTCTCCCAA
Organism: Herpailurus yagouaroundi; assembly: GCF_014898765.1. NCBI lineage: Eukaryota > Metazoa > Chordata > Mammalia > Carnivora > Felidae > Herpailurus > Herpailurus yagouaroundi. The sequence continues at coordinate 2,280,333 of NW_024412443.1, forward strand.
TCTCTCTCTGCCCCTCCCCCGCTCACGCTCTGTCTCTCAAAAATGAATAAATGTAAAAAAAAAAAAAATGAGACCTCAAACATTAGCTTTTGGGAGCTGTTTGTGAGCCTCGGGATGTTAATGCCAACATAGCCAGGTCACCAGGAGCCAGCCTGTAGTTTGACAAATTCAGATTAGCCAAAACAACCAGATTTCTGGGCTTGTGTCTTGAGGGATGATGCCCAGAGGAGGCTAGAGTGAGGCTTGATAAAAAAGGGGAAGAGAGTAGGTGATGGGCATTGAAAAGGGCATCTTTTGGGATGAGCACTGGGTGTTGTATGGAAACTAATTTGACAATAAATTTCATATAATAAAATAAAAGACAAAAAAAAGGGGGAAGAGAAAAGTCTTTGTAAGGTTTGGTTCCCGCTGAAGGAAGGAGGAAGAGAAGGGTATCAGGGACACTGCAGTGTGGATGCCATTTAGAGGTGGGCTCAGGAGAGTGGGTGTAGCTAAGGGTCCTGGGCTCTTAGGAGAAGAGGATTGCTTAACGGTGGAGTCACAGCTAAGTATAGCAAGTAGATCTGGGACGTCTCAGGTAAGGAAGTAAGTCACACCGAGACAGGTGCACTGTGGCATTTCCCAGCTGCTGTAAGACCCTGGGGACCTGTGAGTCTGTGTTTCCTGGGGACACATAGCTTCTCTGGTGCGTCTGTCTTCCCTGCCCATCTGCTTCTTTCTTTTTTAAAAAAAATTTTTTTCTTTTAATGTTTATTCATTTTTGAGAGACAGAGTGTGAGTGGGGGAAGGGCAGAGAGAAGGAGACACAGAATCCAAAGCAGGCTCCAGGCTCAGAGTTGTCAGCACAGAGCCTGATGCGGGGCTCAAACCCACAAGCCTCAAGATCATGACCTGAGACGAAGTCAGATGGTTAACCGACTAAGCCCCCCAGGTGTCCCTGCCTGTCTGCTTCTTAGTCCTCACTGATCTTCATGCTTTTCCTCCTAGACAGGTTTTGACTTTTTGAGCAGGTAAACACCGGTCACTGCAGTTCTTTGGATGTTTCCATTTATGCGTATTTGTGCTTTCTGACCTTCCTTTCTGCATGCTCAAGTCCCGATGGCCACTGAGGCTCAGGGAGAGGAAACTGGTCAAGGAGCCCATATTACGTTGTGTGTGAAAGAGAGAGATAGAAAGAGAAGGAGAAAGAAGAAAAGATACATTACACAGGTTACATTTGGCATCTGCTAGGCTTACCACCTGCATTTATCACCATGCTCACTGGAGTCCCAGGAAGCCTGAGCCCTAAACACCACATAGTTTGAAGTCTGTCCAGCAGAAAAGAAGGGCTCACTGCATGCTGGATCCCACATTCCGATGCATCCCACCACGTGTGTGTCCTGATCTCCTCTCAGAGCACAGACCCTGTCCTGTTCCCTCTATCTTTATACAGCCTGAACCCTGAGGTTCAGGGCTATAGTTTAAGTTCTATAACCCTGGTGTCCTTACCTTGGGTATTTTCTCTCAGTCCCAGGCACACAGAAGTCCAGTATCTGCCTCCTTGCCCTGTAATTATTTAACTGCTGGGAGGCATAGATAAGTTTCTCCATGCAAGAGCTGGTGATTCTACTCCTGCCTCACAGGGATCAGACACAAATTATTTTATATAAGTTCTCCAGCACACAGCCAGAGATACTGAAAAGTTTATTTTGAGAGAGAAATACAGAGAGAGAAACCCGAGCAGGCTCCACACTGTCAGCACAGAGCCTGATGCAGGGCTCGAAACCACGAACCTTGAGGTCATGAACTGAGCCGCCCAGGTGCCCCTGAATAGGTCCTTCTAATTCATCCTCTGCCATTAGTTGCATGGGAACCTTTCAACTGTTTTCAAGTTTGACATTTCAGTGTGTACCAGTTTACTCTTCTGCTATTAAACACCTGGATCCATCTACATATTTTTGCCCCAGACATGAATTCTGTACTCCAAGTATTTCGGGAATTTCCTGATACTCTAGAGGCCCCTCCACTTTGCCAGCCTGTCTCCACCCCATTCCCTCATGCTCAATGTGCTTAGTGTGCAGGTAGGGGTGAAACTGAGGGTAGAATGGGTGGAAATGTGTCCCCCAGCAAGATATGTTTAAGTTGTAACCCTTGATTCCTGTGAATGTGACCTTATTTGGAAATAGGGTCTTCAAAGATGTAATCAGGTTCACACAGTTATATTGAACTAGAGTGAGCCCGAAATGTCATGATGCCTTGTAAGTAGGCCATGTGGGGTGCCTGGCTGGCTCAGTCGGTAGAGCACATAACTCTTGATCTGAAGATTGTGCATTCAAGCCCCATGTCAGGTGTAGAAATTACTTAAAAATAAAGTCTTAAAGGGGTGCCTGGGTGGCTCTCGGTTAAGCGTCCGACTTCAGCTCAGGTCATGATCTCACAGTTTGTGGGTTTGAGCCCTACATCGGGCTCTGTTCTGACAGCTCAGAGCCTGGAGCCTGCTTCCAATTCTGTGTCTCCATTTCTCTCTGCCCCTCCCCCGCTCACACTCTGTCTCTTTGTCCCTCTGTCAAAAAAAAAAAAGTTAAAAAAGTCTTAGGAAAAAAGTAAGTAAGGCCATGTGAAGACAGACACACAGAAAGAAAGCCATGTGACACCAGGGGCAGAGGTTGGAGTGATGTGTTTACAAGGCGAGGAACAGCATCGATTGTTGGTAATCACCAGAAGTGAGAAGACAAGGAACTATCCCTCCGTTCATAGAGAGCATGGCCTGGCAGGTGCCTTGATTTCAGGCTGCCCTCCAGGACTCTTGCTGTTTCAGGGCACCCAATTTATTATTGTTATTTTTTAAAGTTTATTTATTTCCAAGTGAAAAAGATGGAGTCCAAACAGGGGAGGGGCAGAGAGAGAGGGAGACAGAATCTGAAGCAGGCTCCAGGCTCTGAGCTGCCCACACAGAGCCCAGTGCAGGGGTAGAACTCACGAATCATGAGATCATGACCTGAACCGAATTCGGATGCCTAACCGACTGAGCCACCCAGGCACCCCTAAATTTTTTTGTTTATTTACTTTTGAGAGAGAGAGAGAACAAGAGAACGTTAGGGGGGAGGGGCAGAGAGAGAGGAAGACACAGAACCTGAAGCAGGCTCCAGGCTCTGAGCTGTCAGCACAGAACCTGACATGGGGCCCAAACCCACGAACCTTGAGATCATGACCTGAGTTGAAACGTAGGAGGGAAGGGTACCTGGGAGGCTAACACAAAGGTGAAGGGTCTTGAAAACACTTGCTGTTTGGGTAGAACTGCATGACAAACCTGGAGGTGAGGTCAGACGTCCACAACCACCAGGCAACCACCAGGCTCACACACGGTGGGTATCACTGCCAGTCGGTGTTTCTCATGCTTCTTTTTGCCTGCATTCTAGAGAAGGCACATGCCTCATGAATCACGCTGATAATATCTATTCCATGTTGCTAGAAGAAGGATGGGCTGTTGTAGGCAAAGATTTTCCCCCCGACCCAACTCCTCTCAGGCTTCCCTGAGCATTTTTTCAACTTAGACCTGGCTTTGGGGGTCCATGTTCATCTGTACTGTCCAGTTTTAACAACTATCCTGCTGAGTCTGGTGGCCCTGGAGATGCCTGATCAGATATCCTTCAGGTGCTGTCAGATCACCCTGGCTTGCCTTCTGCAGGAGTCCCTTTAGGTCCTGTTGGCTTAGCCAGAATCCCCCTTTGCTCCTAATGTTTCCTCTTAGTAATTTTCTATCCGCTCACTCCCACCATGCTCCTTGGCTATAAATTCCCACTTTTCCTTGTTGTATTCAGAGTGGAGTCCAATTTCTCTGCCCCACTGCAAGACCCGACTGCCTCCCTACATGTATCCCAATAGTCCCTTGAATAGATTGCCTTACGGTGTTCTAACAAGTGTCATGATTTTTTTTTTCTTTAAACACTGGCACAAGCTGTAATGGGTCTTTTTTTTTTTTTTTAATTTTTTTTTCAACGTTTATTTATTTTTGGGATAGAGAGAGACAGAGCATGAACGGGGGAGGGGCAGAGAGAGAGGGAGACACAGAATGGGAAACAGGCTCCAGGCTCTGAGCCATCAGCCCAGAGCCTGACGCGGGGCTCGAACTCACGGACCGCGAGATCGTGACCTGGCTGAAGTCGGACGCTTAACCGACTGCGCCACCCAGGCGCCCCGTAATGGGTCTTTTAATATAACGGGGTGTTGATGAAGGGTTCTCATAAGGCTAAGAGGATCTTGACAGGTATCAGACTTCAGTTAGCATTTTGGCAAAGCCCTGGAAAGAGAAGTGTGGGTTGCTGGCTCTCTGGCATGGCAAGAAAGTAGATAATTGTCAGTACAGGAATTGAAGGCTGGAAAGACCTCTGCCCCATAATGGTTACTGAATCCAGCATTCACTGAAGAGGGCCCTTGTATGCCTCAGCCACCAACAGGTTGTGGAAAGACAGTGTCAGGTAAAAGTTCTCTCCCAGATCTGTGGGATGTCTGGGAACCAAAAACTCTTTAGCTTGTAGTAATATTTTGCTTGAGAAAGAGCATATTAAAGCCTGCATTGTGAGCTTTGGAAATTGGGAAGTTCTGTCTCCTAAATCTTACCCAGAATAAGAGCTAGAATTCTAAACCTGTGAGGTAGGTAGGTCCCAGATCTGATCACACCACTGGCTTTCACGGGGACTCCCCAGCCGTGGCAGGAGGGACACTAGTGGGTCTTAACAAATGGGACAGGTGCACCACGTGTAACTAGATGTGAAGGGCTGCCTTCCTGTATGGCTTCCATGATCCAGGTTTCCAGCTCTGGAAGTAGGTAGTTTAAATGTTTCTTACTTTACAAATTCTCATGTGGAAGGTTAGAATTTACTTGTATCCTGGGATGCCTAGGTGATTCAGTGGGTTGGGTGGCCAGCTTCAACTTTCACTTGAACTTCAGCTCAGGTCATGATGAGCCCCAGGTCGGGTTCTGTGGTGACAGCTCAGAGCCTGGAGTCTGCTTTCGATTTGTCTCCTCTCTCTGCCCCTCCCCTGCTCATGCTCTCTCTCTCTCAGAAATAAATAAAAACATTAAAAAAAAACCCAAATTACTCGTATCCTTAGCATCTCTCTTTCACACACACACAGACCTGCATGTCTCATAACCAGTTATTATTTACTCCGACTGTTTAATATTTCTTTTAAAAAGTTATTTTTTTTTAATTTGCTACTTTTACTAACAGAGTTAATACTATGATAAATGCTTATACAGTATCCAAGTATCAAACATCTGAATTGTTGAAACTGAGGCCTAGAAAAGTTAAGGATCTCCCCCTCTCCCCCCAAGGGCATTCGAGGAATTTCTGGAGACGAAAATTTCAATTTCCGGGCTATTTTATGGGACCGCTGCCTGGTCTGTCTAGAATTCCAGAACCTTTCCCCGGTTTCCAGCTGGACCTGCTATGACCTTCTCCTGTGCCCTCTCCAATTGGACGTCTGGCCTCGCGGAGTTCCTCGTATTCTCCACCACCCCCATCAAAGCCGGTGGCCCCCTCCCGGGCTCTGGGAGTCTCCTGTAGTCAGCACTTTGGCGCAAGGCCACGCGCCTCTCTGACTTTCCAGGGCCTCTGCTGCGGAACACCGGGTGGGCTGGCCCAGGGCAGGGTCGGTGCACCTTGTCTGGGAAGGCAAGGGTCCGGGAGGTGGGAGCACCCGCCAAGTCTGTGGGCCCCGCGCGGGTGACTCCGGCACATGGCTGGACCCTGCAGCCTCCCGCCACCGTCTGTCGTCATCAGTCACCAACTTTGGTAAGAAGGGCTCGCTCAGGCTCTCGCGCCCTTCAACGGGCAGAATTGGGAGTGTCAGCAGCTCCTGCCCACCACCCCGGACAGATGAGAGGGAGAGGCTTCGGGATCCGGTATTTATATCCAGATGGTCGGGCGAGTGTTTGAAACCCGAAAGGAACAATTTCAGTCCTGCCATTTCTAGGGCGGGAGGTTGTTTAAATAAATGTTAACAGCGGGGCGCCTGGGTGGCTCAGTCGGTTAAGCGTTGACTTTGGCTCAGGTCATGATCTCACAGTTTGTGAGTTCGAGCCCCGCCTGGGCTCTGCGCTGAAGGCTCTCAGCCTGGAACCTGCTTTGGATTCAGATTCTATGTCTCTTTCTCTCTCTGCCCCTCCACCACTTGTGCGCTCTCTCTCTCTCAAAAATAAATAAATGTAAAAAATAAATAAACAAACGTTAACAGCGAATAATTGTCCTAGGACATGTCCTTTGAAAAGGAAGCTAGACTGCCCCCCGCGTCTGGATTGTTCCCACCTACGGTTGACGACGAATTAAAGCAGTAACAGCCAGAGCGGAAGCGGGGCTCACGCGCGGGCTTGTGCGCGGCGGCAGGTGCGCGCCCAGGAGATGCAGCACCCTCGCGAGTGAAAAGTTAGTAAACTCATGAGTGCAGAACCACCGCCAGAGGGGGATCGCCTCCGGGTATGAACTTACGTCTCCATTTACTGCAACTCCTCACCGGGTTCTATTTGATTTGGGGGCAATGCGGCTTTCCCTTTCCTTCCTCTTCCAGAAACGTCCCCAAACCCTGTACTAAGACTTTTTGGAATCCTCCTTACTGGGGGACTTTTGGAAGGATCCATGAGTTTGGCGGGGGGGAGGGGCGGGTACTGCCAGCCCGCTGAATGTCGAAGAGCCTTTCTCTACACCTGGAGCCTCGCAACAAATCCTCCCAACTGGTCTTAGACTGGTGTTTCCTTTATGAGTTGTGCGTGGCTTACAGTAGCTGGTCAACGCCAGTGTTACTGTTATATATATATACACATATATATATATATATATGTATATATATATATATATATTTTTTTTTTAACTGAAAAAACTAGTGGAGATTAGATGTCATTGCCCTAGTTTTGGAAATAAGACTATGGTATTTCTGAGATAGGGTTTTTGTTTTCTCAAACTCTGCAAGAAGGAAGAATGAGGGGAGCGTCCAGCAGCCAGAAATCACTGGTTACTTCACCACTGTTCTTATCTCCGCAATTTCATGGATTGTTTCAGAGAAGAAAAGGAGACATCTCCCCACCAGAAATAGTTTGGGGATCGCCTGCCCTTCTGGGGAAGTCCTCAAAAGAAAACACACAAAGTACTTTGGAAAAGCTATTGAGGTACCCATTTTGAAACCCAATCTCAAGCAACCACAGTTAAGGTGGAATACGCATTTAAAAAGCCAGGCAAATATACATTTGAAAGAGGAGTTAGAGGAGTCTGGGTTTTATTCAGAACAGCAAAAAGAAGCAGGACTGTGGAGAGAAGAAAATTAAGGAATTTTCTTGTGTGTTTCAACTTTTAGGACAAGCACAGTGCTGATGATAGAACTCTGTGTCAGGGTATTCTCTGAAATTTGTTCTTGTTTTACACATACATACAAATGCAATGTTAAATGTGTTTCTTTGGCTTTCCATTTAAGAAAGCATGAAAGGGGGGCTCCTGGGTGTCTCAGTTGTTATGCGTCTGACTTTGTCATGATCTCAGGGGTTCATGAGTTTGAGCCCCCACACTGGGCTCTGCTGACAGTACTGACGCTACTGACAGTAGGGGTCTGCTTGGGATTCTCTCTTTCTCTCTGCCCCTCCCCTACCTGTGCACTCTCTCAAAATAAATAAATAAACTTAAAAAAAAAAAAACACACCAGAATGTTTTTTAAAAAGTGTGAAAGACAGTAACCATATGAGACTCTGAGTTTTTTTGTTTTTGTTTTTGTTTTTGAGACACTGGTATCCTGTATAATGAAAATGAAAATGCTGATTCCTGATGCCTCCTCAAACCTTCCCAATAGGAAGTACTGGGAGAGGGCCTTCCCACCTACATTTTAGCACCATACCATCAGTATTTCTTAAAATGCAGTGTGCATATATCCCCAAGGACTTACTTATTTTGTAGCTGGAGATTTGTAGGTTTAGGCCACATTCCCCCACTTCACCCCCCCCTCCATTGTATTTTAATATGGAACAAAAGGCAAGTTCCCCAGGCTGGGAGGGACTATGAAGCCTGAAGCATCATTCTCTGGCAGAACCTCCTCCTGGGATTTAGGAGTCGTGGAATGCTATACCCCCTTGCTGGGGAAGAAGGGAAGGCAGATGTGCATGCTGGTACCCACAGTAGTGGAGTGGGCTTTAATGTAAGAGCTCCCTGCACAATGCTGGATGGTTTATTAGCAACCTTGCAATCTTCTTTTTTTTTTATTTGTATTTAATTTATTTTTTTAATTTACATCCAAGTTAGTTAGCATACAGTGCAACAATGATTTCAGTAGATTTCTTAATGCCCCTTACCCATTTAGCCCATCTCCCCTCCCACAATCCCTCCAGTAACCCTCTGTTTGTTCTCCATATTTAAGAGTCTCTTCTGGGGGTGCCTGGGTGGCTCAGTCGGTTAAGCGGCCGACTTCGGCTCAGGTATTGATCTCATGGTCCGTGAGTTCGAGCTCCACATCGGGCTTTGTGCTGACAGCTCAGAGCCTGGAGCCTGTTTCAGATTCTGTGTCTCCCTCTCTCTGACCCTTCCCTGTTCATGCTTTGTCTCTGTTTCAAAAATAAATAAACGTTAAAAGAAAATTTAAAAAAAAAAGTCTTTTCTGTTTTGTCCCCCTCCCTGGTTTCATATTATTTTTGCTTCCCTTCCCTTATGTTCATCTGTTTTGTCTTTTAGAGTCCTCATATGAGTGAAGTCATATGATTTTTGCCTTTCTTTGACTGACTAATTTCACTTAGCATAATACCCTCCAGTTCCATCCATATAGTTGCAAATGGCAAGATTTAATTCTTTCTGATTGCCAAGTAATACTCCATTGTATATACATACACACACACACACACACACACACACACACACACCACGTCTTCTTTATCCATTCATCCATCGATGGACATTTGGGCTCTTTCCATACTTTGGCTATTGTTGATAGAACCCTGCACCCTTCTAAAACTAAAGTGACTTGCTGGAAGACTGAAAAAGACTTTATAAAAGAAAAAAAAAATTAGTGCTCTGTGCACACTGCCTCCCAGGGGAGATCCCCAGAGCTGCCTGTGCCTGCCTCCCTGGCCTGTGGCCCAGGAGTGCCTTTCCTGCAGTCTTCGCCAGAGATTATCCTGAGGAGTTCAGGGCATCGGGGCATTTGTGCTCGAATGCACACCACACGTCCTAGAAAACAGGACAACATGCAGGGGGACTGGGCACAGTCCACTGTGCTAGTGGGTCCAGGTTGCAAGGGCACTGGTGAAGCACAGGCACCTTGGAGAGGTCATGTCCACAGCTGGATCGGCTGGGGCAGGCACGTTCGGTGAAAGGGTGACCTTTGAAGGGCCACGAGCCCTGCACGGTTTTACTTATTTATTTTTAATACAAATCACAAGAGCAAGCATTTCCTCCCAGAGGAGTCCTGCACAAATGGATCCCCTGCACACTTGAGTATAGCGGGAGGGAAAATGGTCCCTTGTACTTTGCTGTAACTATCAGAGAGGGCCCAGAAGAGGCTTGAGGCAACTTTGGGTTCAAAACTGTCCATTCCTCCAGCCTGTGGTCAGCCCCATGATATGGGAAGGGGACCCGGCTCCTCCAACCTGAATGTCCACAGCAACTGGCCAGGAGAGGCACACCAGACGCCACAGAGTCCCTGAGCCACGGTCCCACTTTTAGACCACACCCCAACCTCCACAAAACCCCTCCACACCCTCACGTTCACGCGGGTCCACCAGCTGCAGCACCCTCATACACAGTCCCTGGACCACCGATTCCTTCCTCCTCTTTCTCCTCCTCCCCCCATCCCCTCCTCTTCCTTTCTTCTTCTTCCTCCTCCTCCCCCTCCTCCTCTCCCCCTCCCTCCCCCTCCTCCCCCTCACACCTCCTCCTCTTCCTATCTTCTCCTTCCTCCTCCTCCCCCTCCTCATCCTCTCCCTCTCCCTTCTCCACCTCTCTCACTCTCCTTTCTTCTCCTTCCTCCTCCTCTTCTCCTTTCCCCCTCTCACCCCCTCCTCTTCCTTTCTTCTCCTTCCTCCTCCACCCTCCTCCTCTCCTGTTAGGGAATATGACTGAAATGTTGGTGGGAAAACCAAGCGGCACTTGGAGACCTTAGTGGATTGGAGATTTATTTAATACCAGCAGGCTCATAGGAGACTGTTTCTCCAAAGATCTGAGTCCTGAATGTGAGTGGGAAGGGTAATTTATAGTTATCAGCCTCTATATTTGTGTATGTGGGGGGTGGTTGGTGGTTTGCATGTGCAGCAAACAAAGGAAGAAGAACCCGGAGGAGGGGTCCCTAAGCTAGAGAGTTTGTTTTAGCTCAATCAGTCATCTTTGGTGTACTTTATCCACTTCTCCAACATTCCCCCCCTTTGATGTCTTTTAAAAAAACTTTTAGTAGGCATCACCTTTCAGTTTTACAGGTTGGTACTCTCGGAAGGCTAAGATATGTTCAGTAGTTTGGCGAGGAACAGTGTCTTCAATAAAATGTACCATGGCATTCAGTACACAAGGGCCGATGGATACAAGTAAAATTATGGAGACGAGGGCCCCGCCAGGGCAGGAAGCCAGTATGCCCAATCTGTGAGATCCCATCCTTTCCATTGATTTATACTCTCTTGTTCTCTAAGTTGAATTCTTTCCTTGAGTTTCTTAACCTTAATTGTGACTATTTCTGACTGGTTTACGTGATAACAACATTCCTCCCCCAGAAAGATGCAAGTCCCTCCTTTTTCTGAAGTGAGGAGGTCGAGGGCTTGCCTATTTTGGAGGGTCACTGCTGCCAGAGAGTTTATTTGGCTTTGTAAGGTTACCAGAGAGTCTGCCACCTGTTCCATGTCTTCATTTAGCTCTTGAGATAGTCTATGGTATAATCCTACGGATGAACCTATATCCCCTATTCCAATCGCAATTCCTGCTGCTATCAGAATGGGAAGCAGGATTGCCCATTTAGCCCAGGCTGTGGGGCTAAAGGTTGTTAGGAGCTGATCTTCAGTGTATATGGATATCTCTGGAGTTAGGAAGACAGAATAACATATCTGAGTCCACTGGCCTCTAAGCATCGGTAGGCTGAATCAGAACACAGATAGAACACCCCAGGGGGTGAACACAGGGTTGAATTTGTATTTAAGGTTATATTTCTTCTGTATTGAAAGGTACCATTCCTATCTTCAGCGACTGTACAGGTTAGATTGTCGACATTTGTGAGACGGACCCCAGTGGCCAGGGTTCCAACTAAGACAGAGGTGTTGGTTTTGAGATTTTCAGGAGCTTCCCAGGTCAAAGGGATAAGAGTGGCTAAGTAAGCCCTCCAGCTGAGGGGAAGCACATCCAGCAGGTTTGGGTGTGATTATCTATTTTATGGAGGACTGGTAGAGTAGTGTTAGTCCAACGTTGGAGTGGGGACTTGGTAAGCATCTGATTGAGGGCTGAAAGTTTCAAACCTTGGTAGGCTGCCGGGGGAGTGGTCACCTTTATGGCTTGTATTACCCTATCCTGGGTATCCTTCATAACTGTTTGAAGGACCCTGTCTTGCAACCCTCCCCAGTCCGAGATCCCCCACTGAGGAAGGTAAGTGTAGCAATCTTGCTTCCCTCTCTGGAGGCCCTTGTTGTGACATGGGTTCCTGACATTTAGGGTTATCTCTACGGTCCAATACTTAGTCCTTGGGGCACCGGGTGGCTGACAGAGAGTGGGTGTTTTTCCCTTGTAGCAATCTTGTGAAGGGAGGTGAAGGCGCTCAACGCCCTTGACCCCCTTATTGTCATATAACAATCCTGGCAGCAAAGTGGGTAAGCGGCAGTTGTGAGGGTGAGATAGGTTATCATAATATAAAGGCAATACTTAATAATTCTCCCATTCAGAGGAGGTATGTGAGACCCAGCATGCATCTTTTGTCCCATGTCCAGCTTGTTGGTGCATTCTCTATCAGCCCAACAGTAAGAATTAAGATCAGGGCTATGGCACCAGTAAGGGGCAAGGGATGGCAGAGTTGCATCCAAACACCTGGGCTTGGTCCACATGTTGATTCCTCAAGCTTCTGTCATGCGCAGGCCAGCCAGTTTCCGGGGCGTGGCTGGAGCAGGGCTGGAGATCTCAGGGGCCAGTGTCTTTTTTAGGGTCAGTTTAAGCGGGTTGACTGGATCTGGATCACATTGCCAGGTTGAAGGTTCCTCTGAGTTGGCCTTCTTAGCTCTGGAGTGATGGACCCATGGGGTGATACCTGAAACTGAATCCTCGATTTGGTTGTATGCCTGTAAAGTCCACCTCCAAGTCTTTGAAAGGGGTAGGTTTCCGGTAACTGTCAGACCAGGTTTAGGGAAGATATGGTTTGCATATTTAGAGATCCATCCTGTCCAGTTGCTTAAATAATCATATGCCCATGGGGTCTTATTATTATCCCCATAGAATAACAAGCACAGAAGATTGCCTATATATGAAATACTGTAACAATTTTCTGAAGTTTACCTCAAGTTGTCTAGTTTAGGCAAATAACAAACATTTAAAGACAATCATAACTAGCATTTAACATCCATAACTGTGCATTGTTGAAACATAGTTGTTCTCTCTAAAACCCACCCTTTCCAGAGATAGCAAAATTGAGACCAATGCATTTGTAGAACAAATCCAGTCTTAACAAATCTGGCCTAATTATTTACATAAGCTCAGCAAGAATAGAGATTGATCATGAGGATCTTTTAAAGTCTGCTTTGTTGGAACCTTTTATAAGGAATCTCTGGGTTGAACTTTTAGTAGCCTCTCCCGGCCAGAAGCCAAGCCAAATACTTGCCATCAGACAGGCCTGCAATACTTGCAGAATTGGGTGAATTCCTCTTCATGAGGTCCCCAAGATATCCTGAGGTTCCTGCACCTGACAGGAAGTGACCTTCTTTACTCACCTGGTGAGGCTGCTGGGAACTCTGTAAGCAAGGCACCAGGCCAGCATTTCTAAGGGGCTTTATGGCTCCATGTTTTATAAAGCCAACCCTAATTCCTTAAAGCCGTCTGGTCATATCTGAGTCTATGAATGTCATCCTCAAATATGACATTCCAGTCAACGCCTTGGTAAAATAACCAGTATTTCCAAATGGTGACCTGTTATAAGATGAATAGATTCTTATTGAACTTATGCAAACAATTGTAATTGTCATGAAAGAAAGAATACTCATTGAGAGTTTTGAATTTTGGAGGAATTAAGTAGAGAGAAAAGATAAATGCTTCAGTTTACAAATGAATACTTTATGACATTTTTGTATATCATAGATATCTTAAGAGAAAGTTTCCTTAATCTGGGAGAGGAAACATTAGAGAACCAGCAATATTTTCAACAAGAATCACAGAAGTATAATCTTCCTCAGTTCATTTAATCCCATGTTTCTAATTCTTGTTCAATTTGAATTCAGCTTTTTAGTTCTGGAAATTGTTACACATTTTAGTATTAATCTTAAAGATGTTGAATACCTGTATTTATCCCCAAAGTCCTTTTTATAAATCTCCTTGAAGAAGAAACATATTTTGTGAGAGAATAAGAATAATTATAAATGGCAAAATCTCAGAAATAGACATCATTGAAGATCTGATGAGAGTTCATTATGATGCAATTGACAAAGAAATTTGGTTATTTCTGTGACACATAACATCTCAAGTAATCAGAATATTAAGTGATGACCTTATATCAAAACATTAAAATTTTAGGAATTGCATATATTTGGGCAGTTACAGCATTTACCTGTGCAACACAATCTAAGGTTTACCACTGTATATAACAGAGCTTTTCCAAGTAACTTAACATCCCAAATAAAAGGGCCTAATTGGTCAAGAAGACTTCCTTTACCATTTAAATCCTGAGAAGTTTGTTAAAACCTCAGAAGTCATAAGTACATCCTAAATAGGATTACAGATTGTTACAAATCTTACAATTTTATTTATTCAACCAAAGTGGCAATAAAAGATCCCAAAGGTGAATGTATAGCATTATATAGTTGTTATCAAAACCTAGCTCCTTTGACATTCAGAAGTTTTAACTAACTAATCAAAGTCCTGATAGATATGAGACCTAAAACTTTGATTTTCCCGGAGGATAAATCTTTGTTTGCATTGTCTTATCAAAAGCAGATCAACAGTTCAAGAAAACTTTGTCATTTGAGCAGAGAGAAAAGCAGTATTTCAACCTTATACTAGTGTACTTTTAAAATTCCATTCATCTCAACCTTCTATAACTTTCTTTCGCTTCTAAATTTTGTCCCAAAGCCATTTCTTTCCAAATAACCAGTCTCATTTAGGATAAAATTACTTTCTTCTACCCTCAATGAAACTGTATTTCCATTCCTTATATCTTTCTTATATACCTCCTATTTTCCTACAGAGTTGCTTTCTTTATTTTCATCAGTCTTAAGTACATTTAGCAGAATTTTAACTCTTAGGAAACCTTAGTCTCCAATTGAGGACTTAGTAACCAATTGAGAGGTGTTTACATCAGAAATTTTTTAGATGGTAAATTCATGAACCAATTAAGTACAAAGCATGTTTTCCAATAGGTCCAAATAGCCTTAATTTCTCAGCAATAAGAAGTTAAAAACACAAACCTATGTTCAATAATCAAAGCTTTAGCATTCCATCCTATTTGGAAAGTTTCAGGTTACCAAGGACTTTGAAAGTTATCTTAACAATTACCCATGAAAACTTTGAGACAGACAAAATTACCTATCATTAACAAATTGCAACAGAGATAACATGAACTTATTTGACCTTTGCCGATGACTTTAAAGACAGGTCCGATAAACTTAAATTAGTTTAAACATCGAATATGTTTCACCTGTGTCCAGTCAATCAATTTTTCCCCATTGTCAATTTTCATTTGGGGCACCAGTGGAGATATCTGAAATGGGTGATCCAAGGGATGTGCACTTTGCTCCTTGACTTGGAGGGTGGGAGGAGGAACCAATGGTGCCTGAGACACTGAGGATGGTATAGGACCACACCCAAGTTGGTGAAGAAACATGAGGGGGAGGGGAAGGCAGAAGCAGCAACTGCTTGGGAATATTCCTTAAAGTCCCTGTCCTGAGGTAGACTAACCACAGTTGGCTCCAATTATAGCTATTAACGTGGGAAATGAGGGAGAATCCCTCACATCTATTAAGCAGAGGAACAGGGAGGGAGAGTCAGTGTCCCCTTTTAGTCTGGTTCTATCTTGGCTAGACCAATAAGGTCCCCTTCTTGAGGTTCCTCCTGATTTCGGCTGGGGTTTTGGGACTTCCCCTGGTTGGGACACTTATTCTTTTTAATGTCCTTTCCCCTGCAGTAGGTTCATTGACCCCTTGCTAAGGAGGTTCTGGGCCTCCCCCCTTGCTGCTGGGCATATTTATGGCCTTCTCAGCCCCCTGCTCTGATCCCCCTGAGAGCCTCTTGATATCAGCGGATGTGGACTGGCATCTGGAGAGTGCCTGCGCCTGGCTGAGGGTGCAATCTGGCCACAGGGCCTAGCGGAGGAGGGTTCTCTGGCCTGGAAGGGGAGGAGAAATGGTCAGTGGTGGCAGCAGCAAGTCCTCCCAGGGAGGAGTTTTCAAGCTCAGGGGAGGGGGGAGGGAGCCTAAAGAGTCATGAAGAGGGGAACATTAGGTGAGCGGTCAGTTGCTTCTTTGGCTCCCTGGGTGAGTCTCCAGATAAAGTGGTTAAAACCTTTGCCTGACTCTCCTTGCCCCATCCCAACCCCACAATGCCCCTGTGAGGCAGAGTCACAAAGACAGGGGGATAGGGGTGCCCCCTCCAATGAGGAGACCAGCCAGATGCCTGCCTGGCCGTGTCCTGAAGGAACCTAGGCAACGCTCAGCCCCACAGGTCCCAACTCTGTGACCCATGATCAGAAACCATTCTGATATCACCACAGACTAAGCACCATCCATCGTGAAATCGCAGATGGGCCCACTCAGACTCCATGGCCCCCTGGGGACCACAAGGACACCCGCCCATGGAGCCACAGAATCGAACTCGGCAGGCAAGCTAGACCTAGTCACACATTGACATTCACATACACACCAGAAGTTATTATATTCCCTGCCATAGAATCCCTACCTGTGAGACCTCTGAAGTCTCAGGGAGTGATCAGGTCCCCCTTCCACTCTTGCGAGTGGGCCTGACTAGATTGGGCCCCAGCCTTACTGGTTCCGACCCTCAGGTCCAGGACCTCATCTGCCGAGTCTCCTCGAGTCCGGTGGAAACAGCAGAGTGGGCCAGCCTGAAGGGGACAGAGAAGGAGACTGCCAAAATTTAGGCAGGGCGCGCACTCTCCCTTGTGATCCCTCATTCGGTCACCACCTTGTTGTTCTCCCAAACCAGTGGTAACAATGGGCCAATGCGGTTGGGTTTCCGGTCAGTGAACCAAATTTTTTATGGAATCAGGCTGGAACGCTGGTGGGAAAACCAAGCAGCACTCGGAGACCTTGGTGGATTGGAGATTTATTTAACACCAGCAGGCTCAGAAGAGACCATTTCTCCAAAGATCTGAGCCCCGAATGCTAGCAGGAAGAGTAATTTATAGTTATCAGCCTCCATATTTGTGTGTGTGTGTGGGGGGGGGGTTTGTGTGCATAGCATACAAGGAAGAAGGGCCCCCCCCCCCCCCCCGCCCGAGGAGGGGTCTCTAAGCTAGAGACCAGAGTTTGTTTTAGTCCAATCAGCCATCTTTGGCGTACTTTATCCACTTCTCCAACACTCCCTCCCCCTCCTCCCCCTCTCTCACCTCCTCTTCCTCCTCCCTCTATATCCTCTCCCTCTTCCTCCCTCCCCCTCCTCCCTTTCTCTCACCCCCTTCTCTTCCTTTCTTTTTCCTCTTCCTCCCCCCACTTCTTCTGACTTAAGAGGTACAGGATTGATGTCAGCTGGGCAAGTCCTAGGCATCTTTTCTAGAACCTCTTTTGGAAACATGTTGACTTTTCTGCATGCTCCTGTGAGAGGGATGCAGGCAGGCCTGTGGAGGACCCAGAGGGGGACCTGCAGGACCAGCCAGGAGGGTCCCTAGCTCTGCAAGATAGAAAATCAACAGGAGCCATCAGGAGGTGAGAGCAGAGTTTATGGAAGGTGTAAAGAGAGTGCAGGAGCAGACCAAGTGGGAGACGTAGAAAGGAAAGGAGAGAGTCTTGTCTTTGCTCTTGGGTCTGGGGTTTCTACTAAGGATCGTGGTCTGGTGTAGGCCCTCTCAGGCATCCAGGAACTGGTTAGATAGGACAAGTGCCCAGCAGTCCCTCATAAGTCAACTATTCTTCGGAGCTAGGGGGACCTTGGCTTCCAGATGTCTAGTGCCTGTGGTCTGGAATGCACCTATGATGCTTTCACCTGGTCTGTCCTGAGATGTTATCTATTGTGCTGGAAGACTAAATAAATCATCAATCTTTGTTCCTTACAAGGAGGACATATGTTATTTGTTGTATGAGGCACGTGTAAGCGGAGGTGTGGGTTCCAACAAGAATGGAAGCGGGAAAAGGAGCAGAAAACAGATTTTCATGGAGTGCTTTAGTTTCCCTCACTCAGAAGGATTCACCAGGAACCCTCAGGTGGGCCTTTGCTTTGCAGTGGCTGAGACATGAAAAAGGTCTTCCCCTCTTTTCTTTTTCTCTCTCTGCCCCCAATGTCCTCTTTCTCCTCACCCCCACCCCCCACCATCTTATCTCCTCCTCCTCTTCTGTTTTCCTTCTTACATCGAATTTCAGGTTGAAAAGCCCTTGCAGAAGAGGTCCTGAAGGAGGCCAGGATGGTTGGCCTCAGTCTCGCAGACTTTGGCGAGTTTCATGGTTTTTCTTTAGAGTTGGTTGTGACAGCATTGCTAGAAGAAAATAAACTGCAGAACTTTAGTACAAATTTGTTGCCTTACACACACACACACACACACACAGACACACACACAAATGTGAATATTCCCTCATCATACTATTTGTTGCTGTTGTTGTTGTTGCTGTTGTTCTAGATATATCTTTACATTCAGATATTTTAGTCATTTTGAGTCATACTTTTTATCTAGAATGGCTCTGTTCACAGCCCTGGGGACTGAGCTGTGAATAAGGCATACAGGTTTCCTGTGCTTTTGCAGTTGGCTTTGTGTGTGCATGTGTGTGTGTGTATTATCTGCATGAAAGATTTTTTAAGCATTTTTAATATTTATTTATTTATTTATGAAGTTTATTTATTTATTTGGAGAGAGAGAGAGAGAGTGGGGGAGGGACAGAAAGAGAGGGAGAGATTCCCAAGCAGGCTCTGCTATTGGTGCAGAGCCCAACCCAGGGCTTGATCATACAAACCATAAGATAATGACCTGAGCTGGATTCAAGAGTCAGAAGCTTAAGCAACTGAGCCAACCAGGTGCCTCTACCCTGGGATCCTGACCTGAGCCCCAGGTACACTGGGGATAAACATTTTAAGCAGCACTAGGGAGAGAATATTGTAAAAGAAAAGAAGATTCTTTGAGATGTTGGGAAGTGAGGTGACTAAGAGCTTTGAGACAAATTCCCAGTCAGGCTTGGGGCACAGAGAAGGGTGGTTTAAGGGAATGTTGAAAGCAAAGGGTTTAGGGCTGCACAGCCTTAGATTAGCAGCTCAGCTGCCAACCCTCATGGTGTGATCTTGGGCCTATTGTTACTTACCATCTCTGCAGCATGCTTCCCTCACCTGTCAAATGATGGTACTAGCAGTTCTGACCAAACAGGGTTATTGTAAGAATAATTCAATACATATGCCAGTGTACAATACTTCCAGGTTATAGAACAGTACCTTATACACAGCATATGTGTAATTGTACGGGTACCAGAGTACAATTTAGAATGTGGTCTACCAGATGCACAGAACCATTTCTTACACACAGCAGGCCTTGTAGTGCATGCTGTGATTATCGTCTAAGGTTCAGTTTCCTCCTAGACAGAATGGACACGTTGATAACTAGTAGTGCATGCCAGACAGGATGGCTGTGAGAGTTTGTGATAATAAGAAATATATATTTGGTCTTCGTCCCTGGCTCCTGACACAGAATTTCTAAAACGCTTGGAATTTACTGAGTGAGATAAGTAAGAGGAGCATCTTTCGTTATCACAATAAGCTCCTTTTTAACCTTACCTGAGTTTATGCTAATGAGCTGACTCTAGGTGGGGCTCCTGACTTGCTCTGGGCTGGGGGCTGGTTGGCAGAGGAACCAATCATGAGATTAGAGCATTGGAACTTTGAACACCACCTTCTGAACTCCCTGGAGGGGATAGGCACTGGAGATTGAGTTCAATCACCAATGCCCAATGATTTAATCATCTGTGCATATGTAATGGGACCTCCATAAATACCCTCAAGTGAGAGGGTTCAGAGATCTCTCAGGTGGGTGAATGTGTGTGGGGTGCTGGGAGGGTGGTGTGCCCACAGAGGGCCTGGACACTCTGCACCCTACCCCAGCCCTAAATACCTTATCTATGTGTGTCTCCCATTTGGCTGTTACTGAGCTCTATACTTATAATAAACTAGTAAAGTGCTTTTCTGGGTTCTGTGAGTCATTGTAGAAAATTTTTGAACCTGAGATGGGGAGTGGGCATGGAAACCCTTGAATCTAGAATCACCTGTCATTGAGAAGGACGAGTGACAATCTTAACTTGGAGATTGTTATCTGATGTGGGGAGGCCTTGTGTGACTGAGCCCTTAACTGGTGAGATTTGACATTAACTCCAGTAGACAGTGTCCTAATTGAGTTACTGGGGCACCAGTTTGCTCTTTGGACTGAGCCAGCCAGGTGCCTCCAGATTGAATCCTTTTAAACTAATGCATATAATCCAACAGATACTGGTTGTGGACTTATATTTGCAAACCTTGGTGCTGACTCCTGGAAGAGGCAGGTGGGGTGGAGAGTGTGTGTGAAGTGGACTGCAAATATGCTTTAATAGTTGGGAATAAAGGAAACTGGAGAAACCAGGGAGAACAAGACAGTCTGCCCTGCTGGGGTATTCCAGAAAAGTGAGTGCCCAAGGGCTAACCGATCTGAGTTGTGTCACCCAGAATGCATTTGCAACCCATGAAGGTGAAGGTTGGAGACCTGCTGGAGGGAGGGGATTGAAGGTGTGTGGTTCTACCGTGGTGCCGTGGAGACACACTTCAGACAGAGTCCATGAACTTGGGCTGCTGTGAGAAGTCCAGCCTGGGCAGCTTCAACCACAGAAATCACATATCACAACTCTGGAGCCTACATGTCTGAGACCAGGGTGCCACTGACGTAGGCTTCATTCTGGTGTTGCTGCAGGGTGGCCATCATCTTGCACTATGACCTCATGACCTCTTCTTTGTGCTCATGAGACAGAGAAAGATCTTTCTCTGTTTCTGTTCTGACAAGGGCACTAACTCCTCATCAGATGGTGACTTCATTGACACTAATTATATACCCAAGGCCCCACTTCCTAATACCCTGACATTGGGGGTTAGAGCTTCAACATGTTACTTTGGGAGGACACAAGCATTTATTCAATCCATACAGGCTTGAACCATAGCTCATCTGAATCTTGACAGCAAGCCTTGTGATCACCCTAGAACAGGATACTGCAGTAAGACTGTGAAAGGCTGTTAATGGGCCATCTCCCACTTAACCTCTGACTCCCCAGGGAGGCTGTCATGGGGCAGTTTCTCAGGACTTCCTGGGTTTTAGTGAGGTGTGGGGCTTTCTGCCCTAACCTGCTCTGAATGGAGCTGCAGAATATAAAACTGCCTAGCTGCCTCTGCTATGAGGCACACCACCACCCTTGCTACTTTTGCTGGGATGTTCTCATTTTGGTATGTGGGATGAGAGCCTGGGGAGCTGGCACTTTTGGGTGCTCTTTTTTTTGCTGTAAGTGATCAGCTATCTGAACCTGAACATGGCTCCTTTGTATCTTTACTGGCCGAATCAGTCAAGCCTTGCCTTGTGTGTGGACTAAGGTCTACTCCATTCAAGTATGACCTCCTCTTAAGTAGTAACCTCTGCAACTAGCATATTTCTGAATAAGGTCACCTTCTAAGGTTCTGTGAGTTAGGACTCCAGCACATCAAGGGTGCCTGGGTGGCTCAGTCAGTTGAACGCCTGACTCTTGATTTTGGCTCAGGTCATAATCTCACAGTTGTGAGATCGAGCCCTGTGTGGGGCTCAGTGCTGATAGTGCAGAATCTACTTGGGATTCTCTCTCCCACTCTCTCTCTCTTTCTGCCCTTCCCCTCCCTCACTATCAAAATAAATAAATAAACATTAAAAAAATTATTTTATTTTTTTATATATTTTTTTAACATTTATTTTTGAGAGACAGAGTGAGACAGTGCATGAGTGGGGGAGGGGCAGAAAGAGGAGACGCAGAATCTGAAGCAGGCTCCAGGCTCTGAGCAAGCTGTCAGCACAGAGCCTGATGCGCAGCTCAAACTCACGAACTGTGAGACATGACCTGAGCTGAAGTGGGACACTCAACCGACTGAGCCACCCAGGCACCCAACATTAAAAAAATTTTAAAAAAGGACTCCAACATATCAGTGCAATCCATAACAAGTGATGATAGACATGTTTGTCATGTTATGTACTTGGTCACATGACAATTATTTTAAAAAGTATTTAAGAATCAATAATAGATGAATAAAAAATCAATAAAGATCTTGAATTTTATTCAGTATATCATTAGCTTTTATGGAGATGACCACGTGATTGTTTTTGTGCTTTTGTCCTATCAGTATAGTGAATGATACTAACCAGTTGCTTTTCCCCCAGTGTTCTGAGATATAACTGACACACAACACTGTGTAGGTTTAGGGTGTATGACATAATGACTTATGTATATTTTGTAATGGCTGCCAAGATAAGCTTAGTGAACATTCATCAGCTCATGTGAATACAAATAAAAGAACAAAATGTTTTTGTTTGTTGTGATGAGAACTTTTAGGATTTACTCTCTTAGCAACAGACAGTAGGATATACTCTCTTAGTATAACATACACAAGTACTGACTATAGTCATCATGATGTACCTTACATTCTCAGTATTTATCATATAATTGCAAGACAGAAAGTTTGTACCTTTGCTCATCTTTATCCAATTCTCCCACATCTTCCAGCCCCTGCCTCTGGTAACAAATTTGATCTTTTCCTGAGTTGTTGTTGTTTTAGATTCCACATAGAAGTGAGATCATACAGCACTAATCTTTCTCTGTCTGACTTATTTCACTTAGCATAATGCCTTCAAGGTCCATCCATGTTGTTGCAAATGGCAGGATTTCCTTTTTTTTTAAAATGTTTGAATATATATATATATATATATATATATATATATAGTAATATCTATGTACCTATATCTGAATCTATATGTATATGTATATCTATATCATCTATACCTATATATCACATATTTTTTATCCATTCATCTGTTGATGGATGCTTAGGTTGTTTCCATGTCTTGGCCTTTGTGATAATGCTTCAATGCACATGGGGATACAGATATCTCTCCAACATGATTTTCATTTCCTTTGGATACATACTCAGAATTGCTAGCTTATATGGTGGTTCTATTTTTAATTTTTAAAAAAAATTTTTAATGCTTATTTATTTTTGAGAGAGAGAGAGACAGAGCACAAGCAGGGAGGGTCAGAGAGAGAGGGAAATGACAGAATCTGAACAAGGCTCCAGGCTCCCAGCTGTCAGCATAGAACCCCATGCGCGGCTCGAACTCGAACTTGTGAACCGAGCTGAAGTCGGACGCTCAACCGACTAGAGCCACCCAGACACCCCTGTTTTTAATCTTTTGAAGAACTTCCCTATCTGTTTTCATAGTAGCAGTACTGATTTACAATTCCACCAACATTGCACAAGGTTAAGCAATTTCTTAACACTGGAAAATCTCCACAGCCCTGGAATCAACTGAATACCCTTCCCCTGCCTTTTTTTTTCTTTTGATGTGCTAGACCCAGGGGTTTGTGGGTGCCTAGCAATTTTGCATTTGTATTCCTCATATCTGGATTAAAATTGGAAGAAACGAGCACCTTCCTTCAGTCACGGAGCAGAGGGCTTAGGCAGGAGAACGTGGAGCAAAACAGAGTTAAGTGGCCCTGAGAAGCAGGAAAATGAAGGGGTAGATGGGCAGCACCCAGTTTTGCAGAGCCCACTCTTCGTTCTGTGGGTCCAGGACCCAAGCTCCCCTCCTGCAGGACTTTCTCTTTGTGGGCTTCCTAATAATGGAGCAAAGACAAAAAATCCCCAGCTCACTGGTTGGCCCCAACTGCATGACCTAACTACCATTAAATTAATGGTTTTTCACCCCTGGGGTGTATCACATAGAGTTTCCATGGGAAAAACAGTTCGGTGCCCAAAGCACAGCTCCCATCTGGAGCACCAGGCTCTGTGAATGCACGACCCACGTCACATATGAACCCGTCTTCCGTAATTCTGGTTCAGTGTCTTTGAGGAGAGCACTGGCCATCTTTTTGAAGTGACTCATCCAACTTCTCTTTTCAGTCTCGTCATCTCTAATACAGTCTCCAGATTTTTCTATGAAGCTCTAACAAAATTTTGATTTTGTTTGATAGGTCAGAGGTTAACATAATGATGTGCAATAATGACATAGGATGTGAAAGCAGTACGTAGAGTTTGGGAGACACTCACCCCAGATGTACAGCTACAGTTCTTAAAATGTGGTCAGGGAAACCCTGTGGGGCCCTGGCATCCTTTCAGGGCATCTGCAAGGTTAAGACTATTTTCATAATAATTTGAAGTCATCAGAAGCACCTGGGTGGCTCAGTCTCTTGAGTCTGGCTCTTGATTTCCACTCAGGTCATGATCTCACAGATCGTGAGATAAAGCTCTGTGTCAGGCTCTGTGTTGACAGTGTGGAGCCTGCTTGGGATTCTCTCTCTCACTCCCCCTCCGCTCCTACTCCACCCTCTCTCTCTCAAAATAAATAAGTAAACTTAATATTAAAGAAAAAACAGAGTGCTATGAAATTGTCAGTAGGCTGCATGATGTATGATATTGCAACAGACTGAATACAGGAGCCAATGTGAGAACTCAGCTATTTTTCACTAAGTTGGACATTCATGAGCTATGCAAAATGTAAGCCAATGGTACTCTTCCTACTAGCAATTTGTTTGAGGAAGCAGTTACTTTTAAGAAAAACATGTTACTCAGGTTCATGTGTTTATTATTATTTTAATTAATTTTTTAACGTTTATAAGCCACTCAGGTGCCCCTAAAATAAAGTAATAATTTAGTTAACATCTTTCCTAGTTTTAATTTACGACACCACGAATATTGACAGATATGATCCTCACACAAAAGCCATCTGGAGTTCTCTTGTTTGAGAAAATGTAGGGGACTTGAGACCAAATATTTTGAGTACTGGTGGTCTAGACATGCAAGTTTTTTAAACCCTGAGCAAGCCAACCCTTCGGAGTCCCAGTTAAAGGGATAGTTTCTAATGTCTCTTCATTTCTAAACAATTGAAGGTGACTTTTCAGGAGCCTTCTTGTGGATGGGTTTTGATGAGGCATTTGTGGCCCTAAGTGAGGGTGGAGGGAGGGGAGGCCCCCCCTCCAAAGTAAGTGGTCTGCCGTGTGGGGCTGAGTTTCCAGAGATGGGATTTCTTCTTACCTGGCCCAGAGTTTGGCTGCTTTCCTGTTCAGGTATGAGGAATGAACCACACAACCAGATTAAAATATTGTGGAGGGGTGGGCATCAGTAGGGTTGGGTACATTATCTGAATAAAGGATATAACATTACAGGCTGTCACTGGGAGGCTACAGCACATCTTTGAAAGGGTATGAAGTCACAACCTCCACCGGTGTTCCTGGATTCCTAGACAGCCAGCGGTCAGCTCTGAAAAGGGTGTAAAGAGCCTTTGATCCAGCTTCCCAGCAGAGGATGGGCTTGCCTCCCATGGTCTCTGGAAGCAGGAAGAGGATCTAGAGAGGGACCCATGGGCTGACCAACTGCAGCACAGAAGAGGAGTCATATCCCTTCCCTTCTGGAAGAGTGAGGCTCTCTGGGGAGAGTGTTGGGTGGAGGACGTGTGATTCAGATTTCGGGACTGATGGCTTTTGCAACCACATGACTTATTTCCCAGGAAGCATCAAAATCATCACTGTATGCACTTGTCCCGCCCCACCCCTGCACCAGCTCTATTGTTCCTCCAGAAAAACAGCATCTTCCACCAGTACTCCTCCCGTGCCACTCTTCTAGCGACGTCAACGCAACGTGCACTCTGTCCTCCAGTGAGTGACTTTCTCCTTTTTCCAGCCTCTGCAAGCTCTTCTGCCCTTCCTTTTCTTCCTTTTCTCTCCACTTTGGGAGGACAGTGCAGGATTGACTAACAGCCATGACCAGTGGAGAGCAGCAGACAGCAGGAGGAATGAAGTCAGGGGCATCCCCATCTCTCCCCAACCCCTAGTTAAAACAGGAAGCTCCTAGTCAGCTGTTAGGGTTGCAGATGCAGGACAGCCAGAGAGAGACAGAGAGAGAGAGAGAGAGAGAGAGAGAGAGAGAGAGAGAGAGATACAGAGGGACAGACAGAGAGA
>NW_024412443.1:2305864-2307054 GCF_014898765.1 Herpailurus yagouaroundi
ACAGAGAGACAGAGAGAGAGACAGAGACACAGAGAGAGAGAGATCCAGAGAGAGAGAGACAGAAACAGAGAGAGGAAGAGAGAGAGACAGAGAGATACAGAGAGACAGAGATGGAGACAGAGATACAGAGAAACAGAAATACACAAAGAGACCCAGAGAAGGAGATAGAGAGAGACAGAGAGTGATACAGAGAGACACAGAGACAGAGAGAGTGGTCAGGCCAGACTGGGGGTGATGAGATTCCCCCAGCTTAAGATGTGGCTGCACTCAGGTTCTGGAAAGGAGAAGTGCCCAAAATGTGGGAAAAGTATTGCAACAGCAGTTTGAGGCCACTTCCATTTTTCTCCCCCCACCCCCGCCCCTGTTTTTGATTTGAGAATCCAGCAGTGTATTAAGAAAGAAGAAGGAGAAGGAGTGACAAAGCAGGGTTACAAAACTGGCATGTTTTAAATGGTTACCTGGAAGAAACCCGTGTCTGTATTTAGTGCAATGATATCTTATTTCTATGCGTGCAAAGGAGACAGCAATGGAGCTCTCTGACCAGATGCAAAACTTTAACTTCTGTTTTGTTTCTTAGCACAATAATCTCACCTCCGGGACTCTAGATGAACTGGGGCATTTTTTACGATTAGAAGCTTGAGCAACAGTCATTGTTAAAGAGAAAAAATATTCTGACACTTGCTAAAGTGGTTAAGGAAGACCTCACGGGACAGTTGTAATGGAGGTATTGCAGTAGGGGAGAGACAGCTGGCTCAACTTTAAATACAGTAAAGATAGCTGGGCATTTACAGCCACCGAGAAGAGTGGCGGTCAGTGGCTGAAAAATTCCTAAGAGGACACATCAAGGGGAGGAGGATTCTGGTTAAACCAACCTAACAGGATTCTTGCTAAAGGCCCATCGGTTTTAGACTTCAAGGGTGGGGGATGAGAAACCTGATCAGATAGCCAAGATGATCCTATAGCAAGGGTGGAAGGATGATTTAGCAGGAATCCTGCTGAAGCTGGCTTGGCAGGGCCGAACGCAGTTTCAGGCTTAAAGGAAGGCGCCTGGGTGAGTCAGCTAAGTGTCAGACTCAGGTCCTGATCTTGCCATTGGTGAGTTTTATCGGGCTCTGTGCTGACGATGTGGAGGCTGCTTGGAATTCTCTCTCTCTCTCTCTCTCTCTCTCTCTCTCTCTCTCTGTGTCCCT
>NW_024412443.1:2307454-2440528 GCF_014898765.1 Herpailurus yagouaroundi
AAAAAAAAAAAAAAAAAAAAAAAAAAAAAAAGCCTCAAAGGAACCTGAGTGAATTTCTTTTTTTTTTTTTAATGAGGCTCCATTTTCTTGCTTTTTATTTATTTATTTATTTATTTTTTTACTAGGATATTTTTATTATTATTTTACCTTTGTGGCTTTTAACATTCTTGAAAAATATCGTGAAAATCAACTTTGTTTTCTCTCTTTTCGTATTCCAATACATGAAAAAGAATACATGGATTCTTTTTTTTCTATAAATTGAAGATAAATTAGTATTTTAAAAAGTTTAATATTGAGATCCTTTAGAAATTTGTTTTTTTTTTATTTTTTTTATTTATATATGAAATTTATTGTCAAATTGGTTTCCATACAACACCCAGTGCTCATCCCAAAAGGTGCCCTCCTCAATACCCATCACCCACCCTCTCCTCCCTCCCACCCCCCATCAACCCTCAGTTTGCTCTCAGTTCTCAACAGTCTCTTATGCTTTGGCTCTCTCCCACTCTAACCTCTTTTTTTTTTTTTTCCTTCCCCTCCCCCATGGGTTCCTGTTCAGTTTCTCAGGATCCACATAAGAGTGAAACCATATGGTATCTGTCTTTCTCCGTATGGCTTATTTCACTTAGCATCACACTCTCCAGTTCCATTCACGTTGCTACAAAAGGCCATATTTCATTTTTTCTCATTGCCACGTAGTATTCCATAGTGTATATAAACCACAATTTCTTTATCCATTCATCAGTTGATGGACATTTAGGCTCTTTCCATAATTTGGCTATTGTTGAGAGTGCTGCTATGAACATTGGGGTACAAGTGCCCCTATGCATCAGTACTCCTGTGTCCCTTGGATAAATTCCTAGCAGTGCTATTGCTGGGTCATAGGGTAGGTCTATCTTTAATTTTCTGAGGAACCTCCACACTGCTTTCCAGAGCGGCTGCACCAATTTGCATTCCCACCAACAGTGCAAGAGGGTTCCCGTTTCACCACATCCTCTCCAGCATCTATAGTCTCCTGATTTGTTCATTTTGGCCACTCTGACTGGCGTGAGGTGATATCTGAGTGTGGTTTTGATTTGTATTTCCCTGATAAGGAGCGACGCTGAACATCTTTTCATGTGCCTGTTGGCCATCCGGATGTCTTCTTTAGAGAAGTGTCTATTCATGTTTTCTGCCCATTTCTTCACTGGGTTATTTGCTTTTCAGGTGTGGAGTTTGGTGAGCTCTTTATAGATTTTGGATACTAGCCCTTTGTCCGATATGTCATTTGCAAATATCTTTTCCCATTCCTCTCATTGCCTTTTAGTTTTGTTGGTTGTTTCCTTTGCTGTGCAGAAGCTTTTTATCTTCATAAGGTCCCAGTAATTCACTTTTGCTTTTAATTCCCTTGCCTTTGGGGATGTGTCGAGTAAGAGATTGCTACGGCTGAGGTCAGAGAGGTCTTTTCCTGCTTTCTCCTCTAAGGTTTTGATGGTTTCCTGTCTCACATTCAGGTCCTTTATCCATTTTGAGTTTATTTTTGTGAATGGTGTGAGAAAGTGGTCTAGTTTCAACCTTCTGCATGTTGCTGTCCAGTTCTCCCAGCACCATTTGTTAAAGAGACTGTCTTTTTTCCATTGGATGTTCTTTCCTGCTTTGTCAAAGATGAGTTGGCCATACGTTTGTGGGTCTAGTTCTGGGGTTTCTATTCTATTCCATTGGTCTATGTGTCTGTTTTTGTGCCACTGAGTGAATTTCCATCCAGGTGAGAATCTTTGTCACTGTTCAACATTACCTTAAAAGTTGATTTTTTTTAAAATTTCCATTTTTATTAAAATTTTTAAAAAATGTTTATTCATTTTTGAGAGTGACAGAGCACGAGTGGGGAGGGGCAGAGAGAGACAGAGACACAGAATCAGAAGCAGGCTCCAGGCTCCCGGCTGTCAACACAGAGCCCAATGCAGGGCTCCAAGTTACAAATCATGAGATCATGACCTGAGCTGAAGTTGAATGCTCAAATGACTGAGCCACCCAGGTGCCCCAGGCTGATTAAAAACAACAAAACAAAACAAAAGCCCTCCTATCATACTTAAAAATTTCTTGCAATAATATTGTGCTTTGAACAAAAAAGTTACAGAAATATGAAAAAAATCTTAGAAGGCTGTATTACAGGCCAATAAGTCCATCTATCACATAGTTACCGTTTCTTTTACTGCTGAGAATATTCAATATCTACCGTTTTTGCAACTTTCAAGTGTGTAAAACAGCATTGCTGGCCATAATTCTTGCGTGCTGTCAGTGGAAATGAAAATTGTTTCAGCTACTTTGGAGAAGAGAATGGATATTTCTCAAAAAACTAAAAATGGAACCACATATCCATCCCGCTATTCCACTTCTGAGTTTAGATCCAAAGGAAATGAAAACAGGATGTCAGAGGGATGTCTCTATGTTCATGCAGCATTATCCACAGTAGTGAACATGAAACAACCTACATGTCTATCGAAAGAGAGTGAGTGAGCTTTGATCTAGTCTGAGGCCTCTTACGTCCTGCGTCACAGAGGTGAAGATGATGGTGTTCTGCCCTGCACATAGACAAGCATCTTCCTTTTCCTCGGGGTCTCCTCCGTGATTATTCCCTGCACATCCTCTTCCAGCCATGAAACCTCTCCTTCTCTCTCATCAAGGTCTACCACTGGCAACATGAACCTCCATCCACCCTGATTCTTCTTCCAAATACAAATTTCTGCCTTTCTTTTTACCAATATCTGTCCTCAGAGGTGGCATGGATGGACCTGTTTATGTTATGTGAATTTGAGGCTCTGCATTTTTTACTTGGGACAAAAGGATTTGTTATGTGAGAAGGCAGTTCTAGACATGAGCTGAGAAGCTTGGGGAAGTGTATTGGCAGGCAGGAGGCCCTCTCTAATACCCCTGTAGTCAGAATGGGGTCAGTTGCCCAAAAGTCAGTTTAATACCAGATTGCCCAATGCTCAATCACATTTGCCCCAAAATTGTACAATTCAGACTTTGCTTTCACATATTTTAGGATAGTTTCAACATGTTTTGTGATTTTGTATGTTAGATGGCATTTCCTATTTGTCTACAACTTATCATTAAAAAAAAAAACAAAGGTTTAAAAAGCCAATTATTGGGGCACCTGTGTGGCTTAGTCGATTAAGTGGTTGGCTCAGGTAGTATCTCCTGGTTTGTGAGTTCAAGCCCTGCATCGAGCTTGCTGCTATGAGCCTGTCAGCATTGTGCCTGTTTCAGATCATCTCTCTCTCTCTGTCTGTCCTCCATTCACACACTCTCTCTCTCAAAAAATAAATAAAACATTATAAAATTTAAAAAGTCAATTATTAAGAGATTGAGAAAAATAAAACAGAGGAAATGGGGGAGGGGCGCAAAGATCAAAGAAATCATATTAAGAGGTTTTTCCAGTACTGGTTAGCATTCTCTTTCAAATTAAAATGGACCCTTGAGGGGCGCCTGGGTGGCTCAGTTGGTTGGGTGTCCAACTTCAGCTCAGGTCATGATCTCACGGTTGGTGAATTCAAGCCTCATGTTGGGCTCTGTGCTGACAGCTCAGGGCCTGGAGCCTGCTTTCAATTCTGTGTCTCTCTCTCTCTGACCCTTCCCCGTTCATGCTCTGTCTCCCTCCATCTCTCAAAAGTGAATAAACGTTAACAAAAATTAAAAAAAATGGCTCCTTGAGTATCCATGCATAAAATAATCATATTGTTTTGAAATTTTAGGGCCAGGGAAGAAGTGATCTTATAAGCATCCAGAGAAGAGGAGAAAATTAACAAAGAGAAAGAAATCACATAGAAAGGAACAAGAATATGGATGTCCTTGTGTTTCTCAAAAGCCACATTTGATGCTAGAAGGATCATTGACATAAATTTTTCAACCTAGATAAACTATTAATCAAGTGTGAGGACAATTATAAACACTGTCCAGCATGAAAGGCTCAGGAAATTTATCCGATGATTCTTTTCTCAGGGAGCTACTGGAAGAGGTACTTCTGCAAGTCAAGGAAGTAAATCAAGACAGAGAAAAGATATGGGATCCTAGAAATGAGGGCACTGACACAGGTCACTCAAGGAAAAGTTCTGGATAGATGACCTTGTAGACCTAGTGAGAAACCTGTCCAAGCTATGTCAAGAGAATTGACAACCTGGAGGACAGTTTTCAGAAGAGACAGAGATAGAGAGAGACAGAGAGAGAGAGAGGCAACTGATGGCTCAGTCGGTTAAGCGTTCAACTTTGGGTCAGGTCATGATCTCATGGTTTGTGAGTTTGAGCCCCACATCAGGATCTGTGCTGACTATGTGGGGCCTGCTTGGGATTCTCTTTCTCTCCCTCTCTCTTTGCCCCTCCTCCACTTGCATGTACGTATGCGAGTATGTACATGCACATGCACACGCTCTCTTTCTCTCAAAATAAAGTTTTTAAAAAAGAGAGAGACTCATAGGATTGATGGTTTGATAGCATATGTAATGGAGTGTTCAGATACACCAAACAATAAACAAACAAAAAATATGAAAAAACATAGGCAATTTTTAAATCATGAAAAGAAAAAGAAACAACATATAAGAAGATAAACTTGGAACAGTCCCTGACTTTGCAGAGAAGAGCGTGAGCAAAGCCATAAATCTGTAAATTGAACGGTTTGCATTAAAGTGTGATGAACTATGTTGATAGAAAGGAGGGACAGGAAGTAGAGAATAGATGTAACCTAACTAGATCTGCAACTGTCATAAAAGGAAATGGACAAGGTCTAAAACTGAAAAATCAAGCAATAGCAGTATAAGCAGATTTAAAGAGATGCAGGAAAGACTGTCCAAGTCATTGAAAGTAGGTGCTTCTGAGAGAGGGACGGGATCGAGACAGCAGTTGTTTAGGATTGTTGCTTGGATGCACTGGACAAAAGCCCAAGTTGCAGTGACTTAAACAAGAGTCTGTTGTGTGTCTTCTATTCAGAGGAAGGTGACAAGGTCATGGTGTCGCTGAGGCCCCAGATTCTTTCAATTTTTTATGTGCAGTCTTCCTTGGCACACGGTTTTTGTTTTCATAGATTCAAGATAGCTTTCTTTTTCCTTCTTTTTAAAAAAATGTTTATTTATTTGGAGAGAGAGCACAAGTGGGGAAGGAATAGAAAGACAGGGAGACGGACAGAGTCCAGGGCAGGCTCCATGCTGTCAGTGCAGAGCCCCAAGCAGAGCTGGGACTCACAAACTGTGACATCATGACCTGAGCTGAAATCGAGAGTCTGATGCTCAACTGACTGAGCCAGCCAGGTGCCCCAAGACACCTTTCGTACCCTCAGGTTCTGGCAGCTGCATTCCTGGCAGGTAGAAGAGAAAGAACAAACTCTAAAAGGCACACTTCCATGATCTTCCTTTTTTAAAAATAAGAACCTAAAAAAATAATAGTTTTATTGATACAGTGTTAGTCACAGCCTTTACAGTTCAGCTATTTAAAGTATCTCATTCAGTAAAAAAAATATAGTATGGGGGCGCCTGGGTGGCGCAGTCGGTTAAGCGTCCGACTTCAGCCAGGTCGCGATCTCGCGGTCCGTGAGTTCGAGCCCCGCGTCGGGCTCTGGGCTGATGGCTCGGAGCCTGGAGCCTGTTTCCGATTCTGTGTCTCCCTCTCTCTCTGCCCCTCCCCCGTTCATGCTCTGTCTCTCTCTGTCCCAAAAATAAATAAACGTTGAAAAAAAAAATTAAAAAAAAATATAGTATGCATGCAGTTCAAAAAATTTTAATATATTCGTGGAGTTGTGCAACCATTGCCACAATTAATTTTAGAATATTTTCATGACCACAAGTGTTCTAGTGGGGAACATTCTGTGCCCACTAGAAATCACTGTCCGTTTCCTCCCAAATCCTTGGTCCTAGGTGACCATGTACATACTTTCTGTCTGCGTAGCTTCTTTCTCTTGACATATGTTTAAGAATCATTTATATAGGGGCACCTGGGTGGCTCAGTCGGTTGAGCATCTGACTTCAGTTCAGGTCATATCCTCGTGGTTTGTGAGTTCTAGCCCTGCATCCAGCTCTTTGCTGACAGCTCAGAGCCTGGAGCCTGTCTGGGATTCTATGTCTCAATCTCTCTCTGCCCCTCCCCAACTCGTGCTCTCTATTTCAATAAATGAATAAACATTATTTTTTTTATTTTTAAATTTTTTTTCAATGTTTTTATTTATTTTTGGGACAGAGAGAGACAGAGCATGAACGGGGGAGGGGCAAAGAGAGAGGGAGACACAGAATCGGAAACAGGCTCCAGGCTCTGAGCCATCAGCCCAGAGCCCGACGCGGGGCTCGAACTCACGGACCGTGAGATCGTGACCTGGCTGAAGTCGGACGCTCAACCGACTGTGCCACCCAGGCGCCCCAAACATTATTTTTTTAAATTGTCCGTGTAATTATATATGTCAGTGATTGGTTATGTTTTATTATTGAATAACATTTCATTAGGTTGACATACCACAATTTGTGTATACACTCAGCAGCTGGTGAATTTTGGTTTGCTTCCACTTTTTGGCTTTTATGAACAATGCTGCTGAGAACGTCCATGTAGAAGTTGCAGGCATGGAAGCCTACCTACCCTGAATGAGTGGGGTTACATGCCCTCAGCTTACCATGCCACAGGTAGAGACAGGAATTTGTCCTCTGCAGCTTGGAATTGAGGGGGTGATGAGGAATACTGGCTTCTTGTCCCTTCCCTTTCTTGGGACATACTATATGCCTGGATTGAGAGATGAGGGTAGAGGGGGCCATATTTTCTTGACTTCATTCACCCAGACTGGAGCTTTCCTCCTGCCGGGGAGGAGACAGGGAAGATAGGATGGGTAAGAAGAAAGTGCTTCTGGCTTGAGGGTCACAGATTCTCACGGTTCCTATGAAGATTTAGTGGACTGGGCACCTAGGTGGCTCAGTTAGTTAAGCCTCTGACTTTGACTCACGTTATGATCTCAGGGCTCATGAGTTTGAATCCTGAATCAGGCAAGCCTGAGCCCCACTTCAGGTGAGCCCTGCTTCTCTCCGTCTCTCCCTTTCTTTCTCTCTCTGATGTTCATGGGATTCTCTCTCTCTCTCTCTCTCTCTCTCTCTCTCTCTCCCCATCTGTCTCAAAAGTAAATAAATAAATAAATAAATAAATAAATAAATAAATAAAAGATTTACCGGATTTTCTTGAGTAAACCCTTCTGTGTTTGCTATCTACCTTTAGGACAATTTTCAGAAAATTTTATTTTTGTAATATATTTTTAAAGTGTATTTATTTATTTATTTATTTATTTAATCTATGCACTCTGGAGAGGGGCAGAGAGAGAGGGAGACACAGAATCTAAAGCAGGCTCCAGGCTCTGAGCTGTCAGCACAGAACACAACATGGGACTTGAGCCCACAAACTGTGAGATCACGACCTGAGCAGAAGTCGAAAGCTTAACCGCCTGAGCCACCCAAGGAAGTGCCCCAAGTGATTGTTGTTTTTACAATTTTTACCAGTTGTGGTTATTTGTCTTGAGAATGGGTCTTTGGGGCTCCTCACAGTACCATTCTAGAAGTGAAACACTGTAAATTTTTTTCCCCTTATAATACTCATGGTATTTATTAGACCATTTAATTTTTAATCATAATCTTGAAACTCCTTGCATGGAAAAGCAAATTCTCTGTGTAAAGCAAAACTTCTGCTTCTGGCTATGATGAATAGCAAATATCAGACAAAACCTTGCACCAAGAGGGACTCTAAAAGCTTGATTTATAAACACATGGCTGTTTGACGGTCAGCGAACAAGGCAGGCAGGACTTGAAGGGCTGAGATCCTGACCAGAAGGAATCACCAGGAGATGAGCCCAGCATTGTTAGCCACTTTCCTCCTCAGAGACATTTGCTGATTTGCAGATGGTGCAGCTTAGAGCATATCCAGTGTCCTCATGGTCTGGTTCTTTTGCAGCCTCTCTGCTCATAGGGGTGCAAACCCCCGGTGCTCTGTCCAGCCCCAACCTTCCATCATCTATCAGTTGGTTTCTTATAAAGGATACAGTCGGACAGCCAGATGAGGAGGTCCACAGGGTGAAGTCCAGCAGGTCCCAGTGCAGGAACTTCTCTGCATGTGGAACATTCATAAGAACTTTCTAAAAAGGAACTCAAGAACATCGGCTACAATGTCCTGGGCCAGGATTGTGACAGACAGATGGCCGCTCCTGTCTGTGAGGGAGGCTGGGAATGAGCACCTTAACCTGATATAAAAACACCCCCCATAGAGATGGTAGAAAGTGGGTTTAACTAGTATTGTTCCCACATAAGGGTTAGACTACTGCGTGCTTTTTTAAATCATGTGTATAAATGATTACAGTGGAATTTAATTTCAAAAGTATGAAAACAAATTCAGTTGCTGTGTCATTTTACAATATTTTCTCTTTTGTTACAGGTTGGCTTTAAGTTTTTACTTTAACAAGGTTGTGTGTGTGTTGGGAGGGGGTTTCCCCTCCTTTTCCAAAAAAAACAGGCATTGGGATGGTATTTTTAAGGTTCTTATGTATTTAAAAATGTTTTTCTTGGCTACTGTTTGCTTAAATGAATTGACTGAATATATACAAGTCTTCTTCCTTTTTTTTTTTTTTTTTTTTTTAAGTAGGCTTTATTCCCAGCACAGAGCCCAGCGCGGGGCTCGAACTCACGACACTGAGACCAAGACGTGAACTGAGACCAAGACTCAGCCACCTGACTGAGCCACCCAGGTGCCCCTGCATATACAATTCTTAAGCCAAACTTTGCTGTAAGATTTCAGTTAAATGATGCTAAGATTTTGATCAAGTCTGTGGGCAACTTGATTGTTATCCTTTATAAATGCCTTTAGCTGTTTGCTTTTGCCTATTGGATTATTTCTCAG
Organism: Herpailurus yagouaroundi; assembly: GCF_014898765.1. Taxonomy (NCBI): domain Eukaryota; kingdom Metazoa; phylum Chordata; class Mammalia; order Carnivora; family Felidae; genus Herpailurus; species Herpailurus yagouaroundi. The sequence continues at coordinate 2,316,332 of NW_024412443.1, forward strand.
TCTTTGAAAGATATGCCCAAATACTGTACATCCTGAATCATTTTTCCATGAGACATATTGTGCCTTTTCAATTGGTAGATTTAAGCATGACTTTATTTTAGGAAAGTTGTCTTTAAGTCTTTGATTTGTTTTGAAGTTTTTTTCTATTGCATTTGCTCTTGTCTTCAGGGACAATATATTGGATCTCTTTTTTCTCTACATCCTCTCCAGCACTTGTTGTTTCTTGTCCTGTTAATTTTAGCCAATCTTGGGGCGCCTGGGTGGCTCAGTCGGTTGAGTGTCTGACTTCAGCTTAGGTCATGATCTCACAGTTTGTGGGTCTGCGCCCCGCATCAGGCTCTGTGCTGACCACTTGCTCAGAAGCTGGAGCCTGCTTCAGATTCTGTGTCTCCTTCTCTCTCTGCCCCTCCCCCACTCACGCTTTGTCTCTGTTTCTCAAAAATAAATAAATGTAAAAAATTTTTTTAACCAATCTGACAGGTGTGAAGTGATATCTCATTGTAGTTGTTGGGTTTTTTTGAACTTTTTAAAAAAAAATTTTAACCATGTTTATTTATTTTTTTAAATTTACATCCAAGTTAGTTAGCATATATTGCAACAATGAATTCAGGGGTAGATGCCTCAATGCCCCTTACCCATTTAACCCACTCCCCTCCCACAACCCTTCTAGTAACCCTCTGTTTGCTGTCCATATTTAAGAGTCTCTTATATTTTGTCCCCCTCCCTGTTATATTATTTTTGCTTCTCTTCCCTTATGTTCATCTGTCTTGTCTCTCTTTTTTAAATGTTTATTTATTAGAGAGAGAGAGAGAGAGAGAGAGAGAGAGAGATCATGAGCATGGGAGGGAGAGAGAGAGACACACAGAATCTGAAGCAGGCTCCAGGCTCTGAGCTGTTGGCACAGAGCCCGATGCAGGGCCCAAACCCACGAACTGTGAGATCATGACCTGAGCTGAAGTCAGATGCTTAACCAACTGAGCCACCCAGGCACCCCCATCTGTTTTGTCTCCTAAAGTCCTATGAGTGAAGTCATATGATATTTGTCTTTCTCTGACTAATTTTGCTTAGCATAATACCCTATAGTTCCATCCAAGTACTTGCAAATGGCAAGATTTCATTCTTTTTGATTGCCGAGTAATGCTCTAGTGTGTGTGTGTGTGTGTGTGTGTGTGTGTGTGTGTGTATATATATATATATATATATATATATATATATATATATACATACCACATCTTCTTTATCCATTCATCCATTGATGGACATTTGGGCTCTTTCCATACTTTGGCTATTGTTGATAGTGCTGCTATAAACATTGGGGTGCATGTGTCCCTTCAAAACAACACACCTGTATCCCTTGGATAAATACCTAGTAGTGCAATTGCTGGGTCTTAGGGTAAATCTATTTTTAATTTTTTTTAGGAAGCTCCATACTGTTTTCAAGAGTGGCTGCACCAGTTTGCATTCTCATAGTTTTTTTTTTTTTTTAAGTTTATTTATTTATTGAGGGAGAGAGAGAGAGAGAACATGTTGGGGAGGGGCAGAGAGAGAGGGAGAAAGAGAATCCCAGGCAGGCTCCACATTGTTAGCTTGGACCTGGACTCAGGAACTGTGAGATCATGACCTGAGCTGAAACCAAGAGTTGGACGCTTAACCAACTGAGCCATCCAGGTGCCCCATCATTGTAGTTTTGACTTGTATTTCTTTGACAATGAGTGATGTTGAGCATCTCTTCATGTGTATGTTAGCCATCTGGGTGTCTTCTTTGGAGAAAATGTTTATTCAGGTCCTCTGGCCCTTTTTAATCAGATTATTTTTATTTTATTTATTTATTTTTGGTGTTGAGTTCTAGAAGTACTTTATGTATGTAGATATTAACCCCTTATCAGATATATCATTTACAAATATCTTCTCCCACTCAATAAGTTGCCTTTTTGTGCAAAAACTTTTTAATGGCTGTGTTCCTTTCTGGAGGCTCTAGGGGAAAATTCCTTCCTTGTCTTTTCCAGCTTCCAGAGTCCTCCTCCATGAATCATCCTCACAAGGAATCACTCTGAAGTCTTCCATCCCTTTCTTCTCCTCTTAAGGACCCTGTGATTATATTAAACCCACCTGAAATATCCAGGGTACTCTCCCTAACTTAAGGACAACTGATTAGCAAGCTTAATTCCATCCACTGCCTTAATTCCCAGTGGCCATATAACATAACATATTCCTGGTTTATGAAGATTAGCAAGTAGACATGTGTGGGGGCCACTATCATGCCCATTGCATTATTTTTACATACTTTGTGGCATCCTACTTACTGTATTTGAGTGTTCTTCATTATCTTTTGTTTGCCAGATATGCCTTTTCTCCTTTTGTTTTCTGATCCTAAATTATGTTTACATAGTTTTCATGATGGTTCCTTAAAAGAAAATCACTTTTCTTTGAAACAACAGAATTTTTCCTGGTGTAGCTCTTATTTATTTTATTTTATTTTATTTTATTTTATTTTATTTTATTTTATTTTATTGTTATTAATGTTTATTTATTTATTTTGAGAGAGTGTGAATGGGTGAAGGGGCAGAGAGAGAGTCCCAAGCAGGCTCCATGATGTCAGTGCAGATCCCAATGCGGAGCTTGATCTTACAGCCCTGGGTTCATGAGCTGAGCTGAAATCAGGAGTTGGATACTCAACCGAGTAAGTTACCCAGGTGCCCCTCATGTAGCTCTTAAAAAAAATTTTTTTAATGTTTATTTATTTTTGAGAGACAGAGTGTTAGCTGGGGTGGGGGACACAGAGAGACAGGGAGACACAGAATCTGAAGTAGGTTCCAGGCTTAACCTACTGAGCCACCCAGGTGCCCTTCATGTAGCTGCTTTTGTTTGTCTTTATTGTTGAGAAGAGAGAGACAGAGCATGAACGGGGGATGGGGAGAGAGAGAGAGACACAGAATCTGAAGCAGGCTCCAGGCTCTGAGCTGTCAGCACAGAGCCCAATGTAGGTCTCTGAACCCACAAGCCATGAGATCACGACCTGAGCTGGAGTCGGACGCTCAACCGACTGAGCCACCCAGGCGCCATTCATGTAGCTGTTTTTAAAAAAGTTTTTTGGGAAAGGACTCTCACATATCCTCAAGGATTCTGTGACTATAGCTCAGGGGCCTGTGAGCTTGGATGGGAAAAAGCATCATCTTGATTTTCTCTAGTGAGTGCAGGCAACACAGCCTAGTAGCATCTGTAGGTCCTTTCCGTTTGGCACCAATAGCAATTACAACCCCTCTCTGCTGGGTGTGGTTCCCTCCTGAATAACAAGAAGTATCTTGGACTCACATCAAACTCAAATGCCACACATTTTGGGTGATTTAACTTGGACTTCTCAGCTGACTAGCATCAGTATGGGTTGGGTTTCTACTGTCTTACAATTTCACTCCACTCTGGAAACAGGTACCCGCTATTGGAAAAGGTGTGTTTCTGTACATCCCCAAAGCCTGCCAGTACTGGGGCACACAGAGTTCAAAGATGTTCAGAGGTTTGCCTGGCACCTAGACCTTATGGTTCCAATGAGGGTGGGGCTGGAGGGGCTCCCTCCCACTTGTGTGTGTTCCCTACTCTGGAAAACCCTGAATTCCCTTTATTTCCTGCAGAGGGTCTCCCTCCCTCTGCCCCACCCCACCCCATCAGCTCCAGGTGCCTGGGTGACTTCATAGAAGTGGAAGTTTTTTTTCTGTTTCTCTTTCCTGTTCTTGGTTGATTTCAGAGATGACACAAGGGTTGGAGGTTTCTCCTCTGCCCTTTTTAACAGGAAGCCTTTTAAGCTTTCTTTATTATTATTTTTAAAAAGCCATTGAACTACTTTATAACAGAGGCAATACAGAGCTGCATGACATAGAAATATCTTCCCCCACCCAGTAACTTCTTTTAGGGATGATGTAAGAGGCAAAACTGTTCAGTGTGTCTATTTTCCAGTCTTTTCTCTATGCTTACATACAAATTTTATGTATTCAATCCGTCTGCAATTTATACAGGTGTATGTGATAAAGTGAAATATAATTGCTTAATTTTAGCTTTCTGAGTGTTAAAAGTAGCATTTATGCTACACTCCTATTTACTCTCTTCTGAGCTAAGTGAGAGAGAAAATGGAAGGTGGAAATGTACAAAATAACTGTTTTCTTTTTCTTTTTTTAATTGTGGAAAACATAGATAACATAAATTTACCATTAAATTTTTTTTTAACATTTATTTGTTATTGAGAGACAGAGAGAGACAGAGTATGAATGGGGGAGGGGCAGAGAGAGAGGGAGACACAGAATCCAAAGCAGGCTCCAGGCTCTGAGCTGTCAGCACAGAGCCCAATGCAGGGCTCAAACTCACAAACCATGAGATCATGACCTGAGCCGAAGTCGGTCACCCAACCGACTGAGACACTCAGGTGTCCCTTAATTTACCATTTAAACCAGTTTTTCACTGTATAGTTCAGGAGTGTTATATATATTCACATTATTATTTTTTAAAAGTTTATGTATTTATTTTGAGAGAGAGAGAGAGAGAGTGAGAGATTGAGAATCCCAAGGAGACTCCACAGTGTCAGCACAGAGCTTGATGTGGGTCTCAGTCTCATGAACTGTGAGATCATGACCTGAGCTGAAACCAAGAGTTGGATGCATAACTGACTGAGCCACCCAGGCACCCTGTGTTTTCACATTTTTGTGCAACCATTTCCACCAACCAGACTGAAACTCTGTACCCATTAAATAACTCCCATATCCCCTTGGTCCTTGTCAACCACCATTCTTTCTGTTTCTGTGAATTTGACTGTTGTAGAAACCTTATATAAATGGAATCACTCAGTATTTGTCCTTTGCAACCAGCTTGTTTCATTTAGCATGATGTCCTCACTGTTCACGTTGCAGTCTATGTCAGAGTGCCCTTCCTTTTTTTTTTTTTTGTTTAAAAAATTTTTTAAATGTTTATTTATTTATTTTGAGAGAGAGATAGAGCATGAGCAGGGTAGAGGCAGAGAGCAGGAGACAGATCTGAAGCAGGCTCCAGGCTCCGAGCCATCAGCACAGAGCCCAATGTGGGGCTCAAGCCCAGAAACCACGAGGGCATGACATGAGCTGAAGTCAGATGCCCATCCAACTGAGCCCCCAGAGCTTCCTTCCTTTTGAAGGTTGAATACTATTCCACGGTGGGGGGTGTGTATAGAATATGTTTTGTTGACGTGCTCATTCATCAGTCAGTGACACTTGGGCTGTTTCCATATTTTGGCTATTGTGAATAACACTGTCACTGTGTACTAAGATAACTGTTTTCTTCTGACATATAACTGAACTTTATCAAATATCCTTTCTTTCTGATGAAGAAACTTGAAATGTTTATTTTCTTTGTTTAGAGGTAGGACTTTCACTTATAAGATGAGTAGGTACTCCCCAGTACTTATGTACAGCATGATGATTATAGTTAATAACACTGTATTGTATACTTGAAATTTGTTAGACCAGTAATTGTAAATGTCCTCACCACACACACATACACACACACACACACACACACACACACACACACACATACATATGGATAACTATGTTAAGTAATGGATATGTTAACTGACTTTGCTGTGGTAATTATTTCACAATACATATGGATATCAACACAGCATGCTATACATCTTACATCTTAAACTTACACATTATTAATCAATATTCAGTCAATCAATTATCAATTATTAATCAATTATATTTCAATAAATCTGGAAAAGAAAAAAAAAGATATGGCTTAGAGTAAGGAACTGGGGATTCACAATCTTACAGTTCCTAGCAGGCAATATAAATGAGAGGTGTGGACAGAGTCTCTGAGGTAGCAGAGGAGGATGGAGACTGCAGAAAACTGAAGAATTGAACTCTGGCTCAACGGGGCTGTCCTAGCTCCTGGCTCCTTGTCTGTTGATGGAACAGTGATTGGATTGGTTCCAAAATTCTTAGTTTTAGATAGAGAACTGAAATCTGTTTCATGGAAAATCTCTGATTTCATATGTTGGCAACTAATTAAAAAAAGTAAGTACACTGTGAGGCTTAAGATTTGCCTTTGCTTCCTAAGGAGGAATTAACTAAACATTTTATTTTATTTTGCTTAAGTTTTTATTTAAATTCCAGTATGGTTAGCATCCAGTGAAATATCAGTTTCAGGTGTACAATATAGTGATTCAACACTTGCATGCAATGCCTGGTACTCACTACAAGTGCCCTTTTTTTAAAGCTTATTGATTTATTTATTTTGAGACAGACAGACAGACAGACACACACACACACACACACACACACAGAGAGAGAGAGAGAGAGAGAGAGAGAGAGAGAGAGAGAGGGAGAGGCAGAGAGAGAGAAAATCCCAAGCAGGCTCTGCACTGTCAGCACAAAACCTAACACGGGACTAGAACTCATGAAATGTGAGATCATGACCTGAGCCAAAATCAGGAGCTGGATGCTTAACTGGCTGAGCCACCCAGCTACCCCAAAGTGCCCTCCTTCATCCCCATCACTTATTTAACCCATCCCCCCACTTCCCCCTTGGTAACCATCAGTTTGTTCTCTACAGTTGAGTTTGGTTTTTGGTTTGGCTCTCTCTCCCCGCTGCCACTCTTTGCTTGTTTGACTAAAAAAGGAGACAACATTAGAAAAGGCACCAAAAAATATGCATGGGGAAAATAAAAGTCTTGAAGGGATTGAATTGACCTTCTCTCATGTGAAAAATTTTAAAATAAACTATAAATGGCTTAGTCACTAGTTTTTAGTCAATGGAAGTAGGGCTCATAAAATCATGCCATACCACCTACTACTTCTGAGAAGTTTATCTGTTTTTCTTTCAGAATGTTTATATTTCCCTTCTAGTTCCAAGTTTGCAACAAAAGCTCCCAATTTGCTCTAACTTGGAATGTGTCTTCCAGAAATGTTGGGGAGCAGTAAGAGGGGGCATCACTTCAAAGTAGATGAGGCCATACATGGCTAGGGTCTCTGACTCTAAACCTCCTTGTAAAGAGTAAATGTAGAGACAGGCTTATAAGCGCAGACAAAGGTTAAATGGGAACAAAACAATCTTCTCCACATATGGTGCACAGGATGTTCATGTGGAGGGCTCATCTTTTATAAAGCAGGAATTGACTTTTTTTTTTTTTTTTGGTACCACCAGCCAAATCTTCAATCCATATCACAGGTGTAGAGGTTCAAGAATTGGGGTCTCTGGAGCACCCGGGCTCATAAACCCACAGAAATCCATCTCAACTGGGGATGTGACAGCCAAGGGGATGTGGTGCCCCTGGCCGTCCTGGCCCCAGAGAGACAGCCCTTGTTGAAATGAGGGAAGAGCACGGTAGCAGCATTTCTCCAAGGACTCACAAAGAGTAATGCAAACTCACAACTTTATTTTCCAAAACTCATTTGTCTTCATGCAGCACCACCCCTCCCTGCCACATCACGTTTCTGCCAGGTGTTTTGCTTCAGTCGCTTGCAGTTTACAGTGTAGTTTTTCCAGGAAAGCCTAGAAACCTTGGCACTCTGTGACTCCTGTCTCTTCCCTTCTCCCTCATAGAGGGAAGGTGTGCAGCTCTTGGTCTGCCCTCCGTCTCAGCTACTGGTCTCCTTCCCAGTTACGTTGGGTACCATGTCCTCATTCCTCTCTGGCCCCTTGGGACTTGTGGTTGTCCTAGAATGCATGCTCTCGTTGGGCCTGGGCCACGAAGGGTTTGTGAATATGTCATGGTCTGCCCACCTGGCATCTCCCACACCATTTCCTTGTTTCTGAAAGGGGATTTCTCTGAGGGCTGTGTGCTCTTTCTGGCCTACATTTGGGATAGCGAGGCATGCTTTCTTCTACTTTCAGATCCCTCCACCTACTAGTATCTTCTGTTAATTCCTCATCATGGGAAACAGAGTCAATAAGATATATATATATATATAGATATAGATATAGATATAGATATAGATATAGATATAGATATAGATATATATGTAAATACATGTGTATATATAAATACTATATGCATATATCAATGCTATAAACTGAATTGTTTGTGTTCCCCCAAAATACATATGTTGAAACCTGATCCCCAGTGAGATGGTATTTGGAGATGAGGCCTTTGGGAAGTGCTCAGTTGATTAGAATGTATTTAGAGTTCTGGTATAAGATCTCAGAGAGATCCCTCCTTCCTCTTGCCATGTGAGGACAGAGTAAAAAGATGGTTTTCAATGAACCAGAAATAGGTCCTTATCAGACACTGAATCTGCTGACTTCATCTTCGACTATACAGCCTCCAGAACTGTGAAAAATAAATATTTATTTTTTTCAACCACCCCTTGTATGGTATGATATTTTGTTATATCAATCTATATGTATTTACTTACCTCTCTCTCTCTCTTGATTTTAAGGAATTGGCTCATGCAATTGTAGAATCTGGTAAGTCCAAAATCTGCAAGGCAGGATAGAGACCCAGGGAAGAAGTGATGTTGCAGTTTTCAGTCTGAAGTCAGCTTACAGGAAGAATTCCTTCTCCCTTGCTTTTCTCTTAAGACCTTCAACTTATTACATGTGGCCCACCCACATTATGGAAGTAATCTGCTTTCCTCAAAGTACTGATTTAAATGTTAATTTTATCTAAAAGATACATTCACAGCAACATCCAGACTGGTGCTTCACCAAATATCTGGGTACCATGGCCTTGCCAGGTTGTCACATTAAATTAACCTTTATGGGATTCTACATTTCTCCATTTCAGTTTCACGTTAAAATATTCATGTTCTTTAAAATTGTTCTTACATTACCTCACTGTCTTCCCTGTGTTATAGTATATGGGGCAAAATTTATTTTCTGAATTCATGAATGCTCATGCTTTTGGGAGCTCAACAAAGCTTTTCTCTTTCAGAAAAGCCTATTTTCTGTCATAAAAGATCCTTTGTTTAAGGGCCATCATTCTAACTTGAAATTCAGAGCTGGCTGGTAACTCCTTATTTTGTGGCCATGTTGCTACAGGGAAACCTATGAGGATTAAATAGTAAACGCATGGTAGTGGCTGATAGCAGGAGTGTTATATATAAATAAATATAACATAAATAAATAATAAATAAACACAAAAATAAATACATATTTATTTATTTTATTTATTTTAGAGAGAGAGTGCGAGTGGAGGAGGGAGAAGAGGGAGAAAGAGAGAGGATCTTAAGCAGGCTCCACACTCAGCACGGAGCCCAATATGGGGTCTGATCCCATGATCGTAGGATCATGACGTGAGCTGAAATCAAGAGTGGGATGCTCACCTGACTGCACTACCCAGCAGGAGTGTTCTTGAGAAATATTTAGCAATCCTTGGGCACATACATCCACCCATTATCACAGCCACAACCTGTCAGCAATGTTGCACCTGTACTAGTGACTCTTAGTTCAGTGTCAACTCCAGGGAAATGGAAACTCACAGAGAAGACTGGTCATGTCTGAAAGATGGCATCTATTATGCCTGTGGCCTTTGGATCTCAGGAACAGAAAAAAAAACATATGAAATTGGCTTAAATATTGAGGCATTTTATTGTTGGGCTGGTTGCTCCAGTGAACACGCTCTTTCCATTTCTGGCTCTGCCATCCTTACTGTTTCATGCTCTCTCATAGCCACAAAATGACCTCGATAGTTCCAGGTATCATACCCCAATGTAAGCTCCTCTACTGGTATAGGACCACACATTACCAAAATTATTTTTTAGGAGCTCAGACTTTGTTTTATTTTTCCTGTGATCTTGTTCTTCAAAGGACCTATTCACTAGCCCATTCCTTAAAAAAATCATACTTAGGAGAACAGGGTCTGATGATTGGAATATATAAACTGGAATAGACCCTTGGAGTTGCAGGACAGAGCTAACTTTTCCTGAGTCTTGTGGGGAAAAGGTGGATACTTGTGCAAAACTGGGGTCCTGTTACTAAGGGAGAAGGCAACCAACAGATGCTGGTCTGACTGTCTCAAGGATCTGCTCCAGTCCTGTGAGTTCTACCCTCATTATAGGGTAGAATACATACTTAGCCTTTTATAGTTCATGCCTCGACATGGATTAAAAAGTGTGGGAGAAAGAATTAGCACCTACTACCTACTGGGGAAAGAGAAAAAAGGCCATTATTAGATATGGGACTGGTATACTGATGGAGGCTAGAAAAGTGGGGAAGCCCCGATACCTCTATCATCCTATTTTGAGGCCACCAAAGTTGCACTAACTTGATACATGGGTTAGTTAACACACTCTGTATTGTATTGTATTGTATTGTATTGTATTGTATTATTTAAAAATTTTTACTTTTTAAGTAATCTCTACACCCAACACAGGGCTTGAACTTATAACCCTGAGATCAATTTCACATGCTTCAGTGACTGAGCCAGCCAGGTGCCCTTTTTTCTTTTCTTTTCTTTTCTTTTCTTTTCTTTTCTTTTCTTTTCCTTTCTTTTCTTTTCTTTTTTCTTTTCTTTCTTTCTTTCTTGTTCTTTCTTTCTTTCTTTCTTTCTTTCTTTCTTTCTTTCTTGAAAAATTAAAAATCCCTTAACGTTTTTATTCCTGGTACCACTACAACAAAGCACAGGGCAATATACCTGATGTAATGAAAAGAAAAAGAAAAAGACAACATTACAACAGACAAAAGACCTCAAGAATGTACATCTAATTGACACTACATTGCGTTAATCAATACATTGCACTTCTTGCAAACAAGAAGGGTTTCCTGTTTAAGCTGCAGTAACTTTTCTGACTATGGATCATTGCTCCTTGTGTGACAGATTTCTATAGTTCCTCTAATGCATCTGAGATGACTGTCTCAAAGTAACCTGAAGCTTTCCTGACAACTCCCAGCTCCCTTTCCTGCTAAGAACTATAGCCCTTCTCTTCTGAAAAATTTTAAAACCTTCTGCTACCATATCCATCACTTCCACCACCAGATCCATAACCACCACCACAGGGACTGCCCAAGCTTCTTCCACCAAAACTCACCCTCTTCAGGGCTCCATGATTTTTGTTGTACACTATAGTTTCCAAAAGCATTATAGTTCCCACCACCACTATGGTTACCATCTCCAAAATTTCCTCCTTCATTGTAACCATCATATCCTTCAACATCACCACCATAACCACCTCTTTGGTTTCCATATCCTGGTCTACCACCACCATAGCCTCCTCTACTACTATAACCCTCCATAGTTGCCACCATTACCTCCAAATACATTATATCCACCATCACCTCCTCCATAACTACCTCTGCTGTCATCACCTCCACCACCATAGCCTCTTCTTCCACCAAAGTTTCCTCTATCACCCATAAAGTTGCCAGAGCCACCTCCACAACCTCTTTGTGATCCAGCAGACTGCATTTCCTGTTTAGAAAGGGCCTTTTTCACTTCACAATTAGGCCCATTAGTTGTGTGGTATTTCTGAACAACAATTTTATCAACTGTATCATGATCATTAAATCCTCTCTTTTTTCCACTCTGCCTGTCCTCCATAACTTTTATGGTTTCAGTCTTGCCATACTTTTCAAAGTAGACTCTCAAGTTATTTTCTTCTATATCTTCTTTAATACCACCAATGAAAATTTTCTTCACAGTTAGATGGGCACCAGGCTTTGCAGAATCCTCTCTAAATCAGCTGTCTTTGGTTCCACTACACGTCCATCAACCTTGTGTGTTTGAACACACATTGTTGCATTCACTTCTTCCACACAAGAGTAAGTCATAAAACCAAAACCCCTAGAAAGTTTTGTTTGGGGGCCTGTCATCACCACACAGTCTGTAAGCGTATTCCATTTTTCAAAATGTTGTTTTAAACTATCACCTATAATTTCAAAGCTCAAACCACTAATAAACAGTTTTCTCAACTGCTCTGGTTCCTTTGGATCATGGTCCTCCTCCCTCTGAGGGCTGGAGTTGAGCTGGGTCCCAATGGGTGGTGATTTTACTTCCATTTTGAGACCAGACTCACCTTTTACAACTACTAAAATTAAATTACAACTCACCAAACTCCACACCCGAAAAGCAAATAACCCAGTGAAGAAATGGGCAGAAAACATGAATAGACACTTCTCTGAAGAAGACATCCGGATGGCCAACAGGCACATGAAAAGATGCTCAACGTCGCTCCTCATCAGGGAAATACAAACCGAAACCACACTCACATACCACCTCATGCCAGTCAGAGTGGTTAAAATGAACAAAACAGGAGACTATAGATGCTGGTGAGGATGTGGAGAATTGGGAACCCTCTTGCACTCTTGGTGGGAATGAAAACTGGTGCAGCTGCTCTGGAAAACAGTGTGGAGGTTCCTCAAAAAATTAAAAATAAACCTACCCTATGACCCAGCAATAGCACTGCTAGGAAATTACCCAAGGGATACAGGATTACTACTGCATAGGGGCACTTGTACTCCAATGTTTATAGTAGCACTCTCAACAATAGCTGAATTATGGAAAGAGCCTAAATGTCCATCAACTGATGAATGGATAAAGAAATTGTGGTTTATATACATAATGGAATACTACGTGGCAATGAGAAAGAATGAAATATGGACTTTTGTAGCAACATGGATGGAACTGGAGAGTGTTATGCTAAGTGAAATAAGTCATACAGAGAAAGATTCCATATGTTTTCACTCCTATGTGGATCCTGAGAAACTTAACAGAAGACCATCAGGGAGGGAGGGGAAGAAAAAAAAAGTTAGAGAGGCAGGGAGCCAAAATATAAGAGTCTCCTAAAAACGGAAAACAGACTGAGGGTTTGTGGGGGGTGGGAGGAAGGGGTGGGTGGGTGATGGGTATTGAGGGCACCTGTTGGGATGAGCACTGGGTGTTGTATGGAAACCAATTTGACAATAAATTCATAAATAAATAAATAAATAAATAAAAACAAAAACACTCCCAAGAACGAAAAGTCCAGAACCACATGGCTTCACAGGGTACGCTACCAAACATTTAAAGAAGAGTTTATACCTATTCTCAAACTTTTCCAAAAAATGGAAATGGAAGGAGAACTTCCAAATTCATTCTATTATGCCAGCATTACCTTGATACCAAACCGAGACAAAAATTCCACTAAAAAAGACAATTATTGGCCAATATCCTTGATAGACATGGTATTTCTCAACAAAACACTTGCAAGTCTAATCCAATAGTATATTAGAAGAATCATTCACCATGATAAAGTTAGATTTATTCTCGGTCTATAGGGCTGGTTCAGTATTTTCAAATCAATCAACTTGAAACACCATATTAATAAAGGAAAAGATATATTCCATATGATTCTTTCAATAGATGCAGAAAAAGCATTTGATGAAATACAACATCCATTCATGATAAAAATCCTCAACAAAGTAGGGTTAGTGGGAACATACCTCAATATATAAAAGCTGTATATGAAAGTCCCACTGCTACTATCATTCTTAATAGGGAAAAACTGAGAGCTTTCCCCATAAGTTCAAGAACAAGACAGGGATGTCCACTCTCTCCATTGTCATTTACCAGAGTATTGGAAGTCCTAGCCTCATCAATCAGACACAACAACAACAAATGAAAGGCATCCAAATCGGCAATGAAGAAGTTAAAGTTCCATTATTTGCAGATGCCATAGTACTCTCTGTAGAAAATCCAAGAGACTACACCCCAAAACTGCTAGAATTAATACCTGAATTCAGTAAAGTTGCAGGATACAAAATCAATGCACAGAAACCTGGTGCATTTCTATACACGAATAATGAACCAGCAGAAAGAGAAATTATGAAATCAATCTCATTTACAAAATCGCATTAAAAATAATAAGATACTTAGTAATAAACAAAACCCTGAAAACTGTAAAACACTGATGGAAGAAATTAAAGACGACACAAAGGAATGGAAAGACATTCCATGCTCGTGGTTTAGAAGAAAAAAAACATTGTTAAAATGCCTGTACTCCCCAAAGCAATCTACACAATGCAATCCCTATCAAAATACCAACAGCACTTTTCACAGAGCTAGAACAAACAATTCTAAACCTTGTAGGAACCACAAAAGACCCTGAATAGTCAAAGAAATCTTGAAAATGAAAAGCAAAGCTGGAGGCATCAAAATTCCAGACATCAAGCTATAAATCTTCAGTATGATCAAGATAGTATGGTACTGACACAAAAACAGACAAATAGATCAATGGAACAGAATAGAAATCCAGAAAGAAGCCCATAATGATATGATCAATTAATCTTTGACAAAACAGGAAAGAATATCCGATGGGAAAAAGTCTTATCAACAAGTGTTGTTGGGAAAACTGGACAGCAATATGCAAAAGAAAGAAAGGGGATCACTTTCCTACAGCATACACAAAAGTAAATTCAAAATGGATTAAAGACCTAAATGTGAGACAGGAAACCATCAAAACCCTACAGGAGAAAACAGGTAGCAACCTCTCTGACCTTGGTCATAGCAAATTCTTACTTGACATATCTTCAGAGGTAGGGGAAATAAAAGCAAACATGAACTATTGGGACCTCATCAAGATCAAAAGCTTCTGCATGAAGAAGGATACATCAACAAAACTAAAAGGCAACTGACAGAATGGGAAAAGATACTTGCAAATGACATATCAGAGGAAGGGTTAGTATCCAAAATCTACAAAGAACGTATCAAACTCAACACCCAAAAAAACAAATAATCCAGTGAAGAAATGTGCAAAAGACTTGAATAGACACTTTTCTAAAGAAGACATCCAGATGGTGAACAGACACATGAAAAGATGCTAAACATCACTCATCAGGGACATGCAAATCAACACCACAATGAGATACCACCTCACACCTGTCAGAATGTTACCAACTAAGGAAACAACAGATGTTGGTGAGGATGCAGAGAAAGGGGAACCCTCTTGCACTGCTGGTGGGAATGCAAACTGGTGCAGTCAATCTGGAAAATAGTATGGAGGTTTCTCAAAAAATTAAAAATCAAACTATCCTGTGATCCAGCAATTGCACTATTAGGCATTTCTCCAAAAGATACAAAAATGCTGATTTGAAGTGGCTATTACACAGTGTTAATAGCAGCTCTATCAACAATAGCCAAATTGTGGAAAGAGCCCAAATGACCATCAACTGATGAATGGATAAAGAAGATGTGGTGTGTGTGTGTGTGTGTGTGTGTGTGTGTGTGTGTGTATATATATATATATATATATATATATATATGACTACTACTCAGGGATGAAAAAGAATGAAACCTTGCCATTTGCAACAATGTGGATGGAACTCGAGGGTATTATGCTAAGCAAAATCAGTCAGAGAAAGACAGATATGTGATTGCACTCATATGAGCAATTTGAGAAACTCTACAGATGAATATAGGGGAAGGGGGGGAAAAATAAGATAAAAGCAGAGAGGCTAACTATAAGAGACTCTTAAATACAAAAAAGAAACTGATGGTTGCTGGAAGCGAGGTGAGTGGGGGGATAGGCTAAATGGGCAATGGCAGTAAGAAGGGCACTTGTTGGGATGAGCACTGGGTGTTATATGGAAGTCATGATTCACTGGAATCTACTACTGAAGCCAAGGCTACGCTGTACGTTAGCTAACTTGAGAATAAAAAAAGAAAAGAAAAGAAAACAAAAGAAAACAAAAGAAAAGAAAAAGTGCTCAACATCACTCATCATTAGGGAAATACAAGTCAAAACTACAATGAGATACCACCTCACACCTGTCAGAATGGCAAAAATTAACGACAGGGGAGACAATAGGTGTTGGCGAGGGTGTGGAGAAAGGGGAACCTGTTGCACTGTTGATGGGAATGCAAACTGTTGCAGCCACTCTGGGAAACAGTATGGAGGTTCCTCAAAAAGTTAAAAATAAAACTACCCTATGACCTAGCAATAGCACTACTAGGTATTTACCCAAAGGATACAAAGATGCTGATTTGAAGGGGCACCCCGATATTTATAGTAATGCTATCGACAATAGCCAAATTATGGAAACAGCCCAAATATTTATCAACTGATGAATGGATAAAAAAAGGTGGTATGTATATACAATGGAATATCATTCAGTCATAAAAAAGAATAAAATCTTGCAATTTGCAAAGACGTGGATGGAGGTAGAGTATTATGCTCAGCGAAATAAGTTAGAGAAAAATACCATATGATTTCACTCCTTTGTGGAATTTAAGAATAAAACAAACTAGCAAAGGAAAAAAAATGAGAGAGAGAGAGACCAAGAAACAGACTCTTAACTGTAGAGAACACACTGATGGTCACCAGAGGGGAGGTGGGTGGGGGATGGGGTAACTAGGTGATGGGTTAAGGAGTGCACTTGTAATGAGCACCGGGTGTTGTATGTAGGTGTTGAATCACTGTATTGTACACCTGAAAGTAATAGAACATAGTACATTAACTAACTGTAAATAAAACTTAAAAAAAAACATGCTCAGGAAAGTAGGGAAACCTTTTGAATTTCAGTAGACACAGGTGGCTAGTGGCCACTAGAATGATCAGTGGAGAGCTGACAAATGAAAAGTAGCACAGTCGCTGCAGACTAAGACAATATCTCTTCCAGGAAAGCAAAGTGCTCTCTCATCATCCATGTAGAAGTGAAACTGGGGATGAGAATTTTTTTCAGAATGCAGAATAATGCTCAGAGCACAGTGATATTTTTCTTGTCTAGTTTTATGATTAAAGTATCCTTCCAAAATTCTGGAATAATAGTTGAACAATGTACTTTGCATTTCTCTTTCAGGTGTTGTGTTTTTGAGCCTCACAGCAAAGAGCGTGGGCCAGCTCAGAGGTACAGCATGAACTGAGCGTCAGAGTGGTGAAGTCTAGAAATCATATCTGTTCTTCTTGAGCTTCTTAGTGACTAATGTCCTTAAATCATTGTAAGTGGTTCAACGGCATGGATTTTCAAAATACCTCTTTGTTAATTTCCTTAGTGCATTACACACCTGTTACAATGGCTTAAAGAAGTAAAATGCAACTGATTCTGGCAAGTGCTGGGAGGGAGGCAAAGGAACTGGAACCCTCATGGATTGCTAGTGGCATAACCTCTTTGCAAGACAGTTTTGAAATTTCTCATGAGGTTGGACACAGTCTTGTCACACAATCCAGCCGTTCCACTCCTAGATACTCACTCCAAAGAAATGAAAACATACACAAAAACCTGTATGTGAATGTTTTAGTGGTTTTATTAACAATTGCCCAAACTGGAAACGACCCACATGTGCTTTGTGTGGGAAAAGAACAAACACAGGGTGGTTTGTGCACAGCATGGAATACATCCCCTCAGTAAAAGGGAAAGAGGACACAGCAACAGAAGCGAATCTCACATGTGTTCCAGTGCGTGGAAGGACCTGGATACAGAAGGCTGCGTGCCCTGGGGTTCTGTTTATGTGACGCTGTCGAAAAGGCTCAGCTTTAGCTATAGAAAGCAGGCCAGGGGATGCCAGGGTCTGTGGGTGGGGACACAGGTTGATTAAGAAATGGCACAAGAAGGATGGCAGATGTTGGAAGTGTTCTGAGTGCCTGTCAGCCCTCACAGCCTTTTACAAGAAGAAAGCATGTGTTTTTACCATATGTAAATTAACCTGATTCACTCACTCAATTTATGTGAATAAAACAAAGGAAAAAATCCTCAGTCAACAGATCTAAAGAATAAACTACAATTCAATATAGCCTAACCATTTGTTATGTCAGAAAAAAATATTTATATATCTATATATTTATGTATATATCTTTACATATATATATATATATATATATATACACACACCTACATATATACATATACAGATACATAAAACACTGATAGGAAAGCATGAAAAGTACATAATTATTCAAGGAGGGAAATATTCACAATTAGCTGTTTTCATCACCCTAAAATGAAAAATGTTTTTTTTCTTTCTATTTTTAAATTTTATTTATTTACTTATTTAATTAATTTATTTTTAAATTTACATACAAGTTAGTTAGCATATAGTGCAATGATGATTTCAGGAGTAGAATCCAGTGATTCAAAACAAAAAAAAATGTTCTTGTCCTAGAAGTCAGAAATCTCAAGTTCAGTATCAATCCCACCTTGGCTAGATCTTTAAAAATGCCTAAATCCACCCTGTTGCTATTCCTTTATCTGTAAAACTATATTTAACTTGTCTGCCTCTTTCACAGGCAGGTTCTGATAATCATTTAAATGTGAAGGTTTCCTGGGGCTTCTGGGTGGCTCAGTCCATTAAGCATCTGACTCTTGATATTGATTCAGGTTGTGATTTCATGGTGGTGGGATTGAGCCCATAGTCCAATCCCACATTGAGCCTTGGGTCAAACCCCTGCACTGGGCACAGAGCATGCTTGGGATGCTCTCTCTCCCTCTCCCCTGCTGACGCTTTCTCCCTCTCTCTCTCTCTTTCAAAATAAATAAGTAAATAAACATTAAAATAATAAATGTGAAGGCTTCTTTTAGGTGTATTATGAAGAAGTAGTATTTAGCTTATTTATTTTTTACTCATGAGTAATGTTTATGGCAACAAAATAAAATTCAAATAGTACAGAAAGAATTAAAGGAAAAAGGAGGGGCACCTGGGTGGCTCAGTTGGTTATGCATCTAAGACTCAGGACATGATCTCGTAGTTCATGAGTTCAAGCCCCACATTGGGCTCTGTGCTGACAGCTCAAAGCCTGCAGCCTGCTTCAGATTCTGTGTCTCCTCTCTGCTCCTCCTCCACTCATGCTGTCTCTCAAAAAATAAATAAATGTTAAAAAAAATTAAAAAAAATGAAAAGCTCATTCATACACACACACACACACACACACACACACACACACACACACACTCCTGTTCCTGGTTCAGCCTTATCTGTTTGAGCATGATTGATCTGTGTAGCCTGAGTGTCTGAAGCCCTTGATGCCCCTAATGACAGGCAGAGCTTGAGGCTCAGGTCTGCCATTCTTCCCTTGCAGGATATAGTAATATATACCACTCTTTCCTCTCTCAGAGCATTCTGCACATAATTATAACAACGGTAGTAACAGGTGTTAACCACTGACACCAGCTTCTCCAAATCAGGTTCTGTTCAAGAGGCCTCACATTTATTCATTTGTTCAATCCTTACAATCGGTGCCATTGTTTCCCTCATTTTACAGGTGAAGAAACTGAGGCACAGAGAGACAAAGTCATTGGCCAGTGGCTCTCCTCTGGATTTGGACTCTTGTCCTTCTTGCACCAGGGTCCCTGAACTTGCCTGGGGTGCTGAGCACCTCTCATTCTTTACGCTCCGTTAAACCCATGTCATTGTCACTGGTTCTGCAGCCACTGCAAGTACTGGAGAAGGTGGTCTGGGTGTTTATCCTCCAAGGTCCTCTTGGGTAAGGCAAGGTGCTTTTCAACTTTGTGTTATTGCCTGGTATGCACCAGGTGCTCCATAAGTGTTAGGAGAACAAGTGCGTAAGTGAGTCAGGGAGTAGAGTGCCTATCCAGAGGAATTGAAACCAGGATCTCGAAGAGATGCTTGCACACACGCCCATGGCAGCATCACCCATGATAGTTGAGATATGGAAACACCCTAAGTGACCATAAATGGAAGAATGGATAAAGATATACTCTATCTAGCTGGGTGAGGGGTATTGAGGAGGACACCTGTTGGGATGGGCATTGGGTGTTGTATGGAAAACAATTTGATAATAGATTTCATATTTAAATAAATAAATAAATAAATAATAAGAAAAAAAGATATACTCTGTCTATCTATCAATCTATCATCTATAATCTATCCATCATCATCTGTTATCTATTATCTATTTATCATCTATCTATCATCATTTATTATGTATTATCTAGCTATCATCATCATCTATTATCTATCATCTATTATCTATCGTCATCTATTATCTATCATCTGTTATCTATCATCATCTATTATCTATCATCTATTATCTTTCATTATCTGTTATCTGTCTATGTATCTATCATCTATCTATCTATCTATCTATCTATCTATCTATATCACATGATGGATATTATTCAGCCACACGAAAATAGGAAATCCTGGGGGCACCTGGGTGGCTCAGTCAGTTAAACACCTGACTCTTGATTTCGGCTCAGGTCATGATCTCACAGCTTGTGAGATTGAGCCCTGCGTCAGGCTCTGTGCTGAAGTTGTGGAAACTGCTTGGGATTCTCTCTTTCTCCTCCTCTCTCAAAATAAATAAACATTAGAAAAATAATGGAAATCCTGCCATTCATAACATGGTTGGACCTCAAAGACATTATGCAAGGTGACATAAGTCAGACAGAGCAAGACAAATACTGTATGACATCACTCATATGTGGAATCTAGAATAGTCAAAATCATAGAAACAGAGAGTGGAATGGTAGTTGCCAGGGGCTGGGGAGAGGGAAAGTGGAGAGAGGTATTAGTCAAGGGTGTAAAATTTCTGTTATGCAGGATGACTAAGTCCTGGAGATCTGCTGTACAGCACAGTGCCTACAGTTAATCATTCTGTGTTGTGTTTATTAAAATATTTATTAAATATTTATTTACCAATTATTATTTATTTATTTAAATATTTATTTAAAGGGTAGATTTTGTATGAAGTCTTCTTCCTATAGACACAACATATTAACAATAAAATAACAACAGCAGCAGCAACAAGAACAATAATAAAGGAGTGGGAGGGAAGTTTGGGGGGTGATAAACAGGTGGATTTGATGGCAGTGACAGTTTCACAGGTGTGGTTTTTTTTTCTTTTAAAATTTTTATTCAAATTCTAGTTAGTTAATATACAGGGCAACATTGGTTTCAGTCCTTTTTTTAAAGTTTATTTTTGAGGGAGAGAGAGAGAATGAGTGGAAGAGGGGCAGAGAAAGAAGGACAGAGGATCTGAAGTGGGCTCTGTTCTGACAGCAGAGAGCCCAATGCAGGGCTCGAACTCAGAACCATGAGATCATGAACTGAGCTGAAGTCGGACACTCAACCGACTGAGGCACCCAGGCGCCCCTTCACAGGTGTATTCTTACTTCAAGAAAGTGGTTAAAACAGACCAGCTGGTGATAAGCAGACCCTACGCTGCCTGCCGACTGCCTCCATGTGGTGGCTTGAGAGAGCAAGGATCTATAGTGTGATGGGCCAGTCCTCCTGATTCTCCACTTGCCAGCTCTGGTGGATCCTCCATTCTACCCTCCTATTTGTCATCACAACACTCAAACAGCAGCTGTGAGAGCCAGAGGGAACATCCACTGAGCACCAGCTTAGTTTCCCCCAACTCCCCTCCCCAGTGGGACACTCAGAAGAGTGCAGACATCTCTGGCAGCAACCAGAGATAAGAACACCACTCATTTGGTTTGGAAAATCCAGCAATATGAGTAAACATTAGTCTCTAACTTTGTCTGTGATGCAAGCTTGTTCACTCCATGCTAGGCCACATCCTTCCTGCCCATGCTGGGCTGTGGCCACTATAAATTCATCAAGTTTCCTCTTGGGCTGTTTCTGAGGCCTGCATCTGGGTGAGTCCAGCTCTGTGACACTGTGTGGATGCAAGGGACTGGGGAGAAATGGGGAGGGAATGTCAAGGGCCAGATTTCTCTTGGTTAATGCACTAGGGATTCTTAATTTTTTTTTCAACGTTTTTTATTTATTTTTGGGACAGAGAGAGACAGAGCATGAACGGGGGAGGGGCAGAGAGAGAGGGAGACACAGAATCGGAAGCAGGCTCCAGGCTCTGAGCCATCAGCCCAGAGCCCGACGCGGGGCTCGAACTCACGGACTGCGAGATCGTGACCTGGCTGAAGTCGGACGCTTAACCTACTGCGCCACCCAGGCGCCCCTGCACTAGGGATTCTTAGACCAGCTTGAAAGTTTGTCCTTCAATGAGGATTTGGAATGTACTCTGATGTTTCTCATTATTGGGCTTTATGTGTTTGTGCAAGTGTGTGCCTAGGGGCAGGGGTGAGGGCCAGGACAGCAGACACAGCTTAGACCCACGACTCTGGGGGATTTGCCGAGCAGTCCCCCAGAGGCTGGATGGAGAGGATGTGTATGAGGAAATGAACATCCTAGACAGCAGGGACATAGGAGATAAAGGTTAGGATAGGGTGCACTAGGGTTAGGGAAAGGGGGGCACCGAGGACAGGTACAGACAGTCTGGGTGTGGATGAGAAGATTGGTGGAGGGGGACCAGGGATGGATCCATCTGGAGGCGGCCCACCACCCCTCAAATGCATAAGGAATAGACTTGGCAGGTGCGTGGAGCCAGGAGTGAGATACAGAGAGAGGTGAGCTTGTCTCTGTGTCTTGCACACTAATCTGTGGTCATTCTAAATTCTAATTTAAAGTGTTCCATAGCTCCACAGGCTCTCTCCCTCCCATCAGCATCATTTATGCCTTTAGGTTGATGCTGTGCTTTTCCAAATTCGTTGTGAAGGGACCAATCCCAAACACAATGAGCGCGTTCATCTATCCAAAATCTGGGAAAGGTGGAAGAGAAAAAGTTGTAGCAGCTGACCTCTGCTCTTTGTGGAACCCTAAATTTACGTAGGGAAACTGAGCTCAGTGAGCTCTGTAATACACGGCTGTGTGTGGCAAATTCTGGGAAAATGTTTTTTTGCTTTTTAACCATCTATTTTACAGTCTTTGATCTTTTTTTTGTTTTGGATCTGACTGACAAACCTAGTTAAGTGATGGAAGAGATAGTTACACACCTTTCCACTCTGTAAACAGTGCAGTGTTAGGGATGTGAGAAATCAGTGACCCTGATCTAAATCCTGGCTTTGAACCATTTTTTTTTTTCTTTCTGTGAAACCTTGGACAAACCCCTTAGTTTCTAAGACTGAGTTCAAAAAAAAAAAAAAAAAAGACTAAGTTCCTCTTCCACAAAACGGGCTTAGAAATATACTCATGTCATACAGCTTTGTGAGAGTTAGATAAGAAAAAGGATTAGTGCAGGGCCTTACCCCACAAGAGACTCTCAATAAATGTCAGTTCTAACAATTATAATTGTGAATTTTGCAAGGAGACCTTAAAGAGATGTTATGTGTTTATTCCACCCACCCCACCCCTGCGGTACCTAAGTTTCATTTCATTTGTTTCTATCAATCAGTGGATCAATAGACGTGCACTAGAAGACCATCCCCTTCTCTGTGCTCTTTCTCTGTCCAGCCATGTGCTGCTCTGTTACCATCATAGTTACTCATTTCCTGGGTCAAAGCAAAAACGGGGAACCAGAGCCTTTCAATTAGAAGGAACTTAAGAGCCATATTTTCCACTCTGTCATTTTATAGATGAGGAAAGTGAAGGTGAGGAGTAATGAAGAGTTTATCGTAGGCCATAGCCCAGTAATTGGTGAGAACAAAATTCTCTCGGTGACATTTGGAAGTGACATCACAGAGCAGTTGGTTTGCGCATATATAAGGCTGTTAATGCAGTTGCGTTTGTGGGTTTAATTACTGTTTCTGTCCACAGGGACACCTTTCTTCCATGGCTCAGGACACACTCCTGAGTCAAGCTAACAGGAGAACATTCTGGTAGGTATTTGGTTCACTTTTTTTTTTCCTTTTTGATGTTTATTTATTTATTTTGAGAGAGAAAGAGAATGTGAATGAGCAGGGGAGGGGCAGAGACAGGGAGAGAGAGAAACCCAAGCAAGCTCCAGGCTCAGCATGGAGCCCGATGTGGGGCTCAGTCCCATGACCCCTAGATCATGACCTGAGCTGAAATCCAAAGTTGGGCACTTAACTGACTGAGCCACCCAGGTGCCCCTGGTTCACTTCTTAAAATTAAAGATGACAACTCACAGTTGGGTTATAGTTTTTGTTTTGTATTCTGGATTTTTCATAGTTTAATTCTCTCTAAAGAGGGTAGAATTTAAAAATGACTCTCCTTACCTGTCTGTTTCCACTGTTCCAGCTTCCCAGTGTGGACCTATGCCCAAAGACCCTGACCAGAGCCACGGATGAACATGGCAAGTGTCCGCTGCAAGTTGGCCCGTTACCTGGAGGATTTGGGGGACACAGACTTTAAGAAATTCAAGATGCACTTAGAAGACTACCCTTCTCAAAAGGGGTTCAGCCCACTCCCTCGGAGTCAGACAGAGAAGGCAGACCACATGGATCTAGCTACTTTGATGATTGACTTCAATGGTGAGGAGAAGGCATGGGCCATGGCAGTGTGGATTTTTGCTGCAATCAACAGGAGAGACCTTTATGAAAAAGCTAAGAGGGATGAGCCACAGTGGGGTGAGTGGAGGGAAGACAACATTTTTAAAAATTGTGATAAAATACACATAACATAAAATTTACCCTCTTACCATTTCTAAACATATGGTTCAGTAGTGTTAAGCAGAGTCATGTTGTGCAATCAATCTCCAGAACTTTTTTTCATCTTACAAAACTCTGTACCCATTAAATAACAATTCTCCATTCCCTTCCCCTCAGCCTCTTGAGCCACCACTTTCTGTCTCTATGAATCTGACTACTCTTGGTACCTCTTATAAATTGAATCATAAAGTATTTGTTTGTATGTGGCTTATTTTATTTAAGATAAAGTCCTTGAGCTTCATCCATGTTGTCACACATGACATGATTTCATTCCTTTTTAAGGTGTAATAATATCCCCTGGTTATATGTATACCACATTTTGTTCACCTATTCATCCATCAATGGACATTCAGATTGCTTCTAGCTTTTGATTCTTGTGACTAATGCTGGTAGGAACATGTGGGTACAAGTTTCTTTGAGACCCTGCTTTCAATTCCTTTGGGTGTATGTTCAGAAGTGGAATTATTGGATGATATGGTAATTCTAGGTCCAATTCTTTGAGGAACTCCCATAATGTTTTCCACAGTGGCTGCACCATTTTGCACTCACATCAACAGTGTACAAGGGTTCTAATTTTTCCTCATCCCCAACACTTATTTTATTTTTGTTTTGATAGTAGCTATTCTAATGGCTGTGAGATGATATCTTATTGCAGTTTTGAGTTGCATTTCCTGATTAGCTACTGATACTGAATGACTTTTCATGTGGTTTTTAGCCATTTGTTTATCTTTGGAGAAATGTCTATTCAACTCCCTTTTCCCATATTTTAATTGGGGTATTTGTTGTTGCTGTTGTTGACTTGTGAGGACCCTTTTTATGTCCTGGATATTAACTATTTATCAAATATATGATTTGCAAATATTTTCTTCCATCCATGGATTGCCTTTTCACTCTGTTGATGGTATCTTTTTTTTTTTTCAACGTTTATTTATTTTTGGGACAGAGAGAGACAGAGCATGAACGGGGGAGGAGCAGAGAGAGAGGGAGACACAGAATCGGAAACAGGCTCCAGGCTCTGAGCCATCAGCCCAGAGCCTGATGCGGGGCTCGAACTCACGGACCGCGAGATCGTGACCTGGCTGAAGTCGGACGCTTAACCGACTGCGCCACCCAGGCGCCCCTGTTGATGGTATCTTTTGATGAAATAAAGTTAACCTTTGTTTTTTAATAATTCCATTTATCATCTTGGCTTTATCCTCTTTCTTCCTTTCATGATACTGCCATGAGACATTGGAGGAAAGCAGTTTGGTTTCCTTCTACCTCCTTTAAAAATCCAACTCATGGCTCATCTATCCCCTAGGAACTGTGGACATGTTGGGGGTAGGGTTTTTCTTTCTGGCTTGATGTTTTGAACAAGGGAAGGGTACAAGAAAGGGCTCAAAGGAACCTAGAAGATCACAGGATGATGATGTTGAGCTAGTAGAAAGGAGGAATAAAAATGAATCAGCAGATCAGGAGAAGTATGGCGAATGGGTCAGTGATATGGACATAATGAGGGACAGAAACATGATAATGGGGGCATGAGGTGGGGATGCACAGCAGCGGGATGTTATAAAAATGCATATAATAATATAATTAAAATTGTGTCCTTACTTATATACTAATTAACCAAATAAGGTGTAATAATCATAGTGGCAGAAGTGGTTCACTTAAGCAGTTTTTATGGATTTTGGTAATTCCTTGTAAGAACTCCATGAGGCTGGCATTTTTAAAAAATTTTATTTGTAGGCTCTACACCCAACATAGGTCTTGAACTCACAACCCCTAGATCAAGAGTTGCATGCTCTACCAACTGAGCCAGCCAGGCGCCATGAGGCTGGCACTTTCAAATGAACTTTCAGTTTCATTACTAAATAAGACACTCCAGACACAAAAAGACAAACACAGTATGATTCCATTTATAAGAGCTACTACAGTGGTTAAATTTATAGAGACAGAAAGTGGTTGCTAGGAGCTGCAGGCAGTGGGGAATGGGGAATTGTTTAATGGTTAGAGTTTCAGTTTTGCAAATAGAAGATCATTCTGGAGGTTGGCCAACAACTTGAAGTGAGTCTGAAAGAGATTTTCGTTGCCTGAGACTCTGTTTCAGTCAGATCCAAGACCTGGATTCAGTGCCAGATGTGCCTTGGGCTGGATCCTGGCTCTTAACTACTATGCTATCTTGGCTTCTGTAACTGGGCTCTGAGATGGAAGAATTATAACTAGGGTTAGAAGTCTGTTTTTGTTTTTGTTGTTGTTGAGGGGGAGAAGATTGTAGGGTTAGGTTTTAGATTAAGAATTAAGTCATGGTTTTGGTTTGAGTTAATGTTTAGATTTTGTTTTGTGACTGAGTTATCGGTCTGAATGCATTTGGATTCAGAATAAGTAGACACCTACGTAGAATGTTTAAAAAAAAATTTTAATGGTTATTTATTTTTGAGAGAGACGGAGTGCAGCATGGGAGGGGCAGAGAGACAGGGAGACACAGAATCTGAAGCAGGCTATAAGCTCTGGGCTGTCAGCACAGAGCCCAACGTGAGGCTTGAATTCATGAACCGTGAGATTATGACCTGAGCTGAAGTTGGACAGTAAACCAGCTGAGCCACCCAGATGCCCCTTTACCAGGAATCTTTTATGTTGCTCTTGGGTTCCTGCTCATCTAAAATTATCTCTCAAATATTTCCCCTGGTTGCTTAGCACTTGTTCTATTGTACTTTAATTTCTCTGGTGAAATGCTTCTTTGGGATGTGTAATTTAGTGACTGTTTAGATCTATGATTCTCAACTGTAGATGCATGTTGGAGCTTTCAAAATATATTGGGTGCTACAAACAGAAGAATGAAACTGGACCATTTTCTTACACCATCCACAAAAATAAACTCAAAATAAATGAAAGACCTAAGTGTGAGACAGGAAAGCATCAAAACCCTAGAGGAGAAATCAGGCAACAATTTGACCTCTTTGACCTCAGCCACAGCAATTTCTTGCTCAACACATCTCCAAAAGCAAGGGAATTAAAAACAAAAATGAGCTATTGGGACTTCATCAAGATAAAAAGCTTCTGCACTGCAAAGGAAACAATCAAGAAAACTAAAAGGCAATTGACAGAATAGGAGAAGATATTTGCAAATAACATATCAGATAAAGGGTTTTTATCCAAACTATATAAAGAACTTACCAAACTCAACACCCAAAAAACAAATAATCCAGTGAAGAAATGGGCATAAGACTTGAGTAGACACTTTTCCGAAGAAGACATCCAGATGGCTAACAAACACATGAAAAGACGCTCATCACTCATCATCAGGGAAATACAAATTGAAATCACACTGAGATATCACCCCACACTTGTCACAGTGGCTAAAATTAACAACTTAGAAAACAACAGATGCTGGTGAGGATGTGGAGAAATGGGGACCTTCTTTCACTGTTGGTGGGGAAATGCAAACTGGTGCAGCTGATCTGGAAAACAGTGTGGAGGTTCCTCAAAAAATTAAAACTAGAACTACCCTATAACCTAGCAATAGCACTACTAGGAATTTATCCAAAGGATACAGGAGTGATGATTCAAAGTGGTGCATATACCCCAATGTTTATAGAAGCACTTTCAACAATAGCCAAATTATGGGAAAAGCCCAAATGTCCATCAACTGATGAATGGATAAAGAAGATGTGGTTTATATATACAATGGAATACTACTTGACAATGAGAAAGAATGAAATCCTGCCATTTATGACAACATGGATGGAACTGGAGGGTATTATCTTGAGTGAAATAAGTCAGAGAAAGACAGATAACATATGTTTTCACTCATATGTGGATCTTGAAAAACTTAACACAAGACCATGGGGGAAGGGAAAGGGAAAGGGAAAAATTAGTTTCAAACAGAGAGGGGGGAAAACACATAAGAGACTCTTAAATACAGAGAACAAACTGAAAGTTGATGGAGGTGGATGGGGGAGAGGGGAAAATGGGTGATGGACACTGAGGAGGGCATTTGTTGGGATGAGCACTGGGTGTTGTGTGTAAGTGATGAATCATGGGAATCTAACCCCCAAACCAGGAGCACACTATACACTATATACAATGAATGTTAGCTAACTTGACAATAAATTATATATATATATATATAAAATATATATAAAATATATATAAAATATATATAATATATATATTATATATATGATATATATTATATATATTTATATATATTATATATAATATATATAATATATATAAATATATATAAGTATAATATATATATTATATAAATATAAATATATATATATAATATATATATATAAAATCTGTTTATTTAGTTTTGAGAGAGAGCGAGAGAGCACATGAGCAGGGGAGGGACAGAGAGAGAAGGAGTCACAGAATTTGAAGCAGGCTCCAGGCTCTGAGCTGTCAGCACAGAGCCTGGCACAGGGCTTGAACCCATGAATTGTGAGATCATGACCTGAGCCAAAGTTGGAAGTTTAACCAACTGAGCCACCCAGGCGCCCCACTGACAATAAATTATATTTAAAAATATATATATATATATAACTTCTATTTTATATTTATTTATCTATTATTATACACAATGGTGCTGGACCCTACCTCAGATAAATTGAAAAATAATCACTGCGGGTGGAGTCCAAGAATCAGTATTTTAAAATATGTTTTTATTTATTTTGAGATAGAGAGAGGGAGCAATCAGGGGCAGGGAAGAGAGAGCAGGAGAGAGAGAATCCTAAGCAGCTTCCAGGAGTCACCACAGAACCTGACATGGGACTGGAACTTCTAAACCATGAGATCATTACCTGAGTCAAAATGAAGAGTCTGACACTCAACCAACTTAGGTTACCAGGTGCACCTCAGAGTCAATATTTTTAAAGCTTCCTAAGTGAATCTCAAGTCAGCTGGGATAGTGAACCACTGAGTTAGACAAACTAGATTGGTAATTCTTACTTTGGGAGACTAAGAATGTGGGTATGACTAATTTCAGACATTTGGGGGCAGGGAAGGATAATCCTGCTGGTCCATAGCCATCTTGGGGATATTTAGACATTTAAAAGTGCATGAATGCCACGAAGTGGATGTCCAGCTGCACACCTGTCATTTGCAGCTCTGAGCTCTGTTTTTGTTTGGGAGAGATCTGGAACAGGGGACTTTGAGCTGTGCCAGCTGTTGGGTACTGGGTCTGAATTATGTCACCTTAGTCAGGAGTCCTGGCTTTTAAATTTGTATTTCTTTTTCCTTTTGTTTTCAGATAATGCACATGTGGTATACCGGGAAGAAAGCCTTGAAGAAGAGTGGATGGGTTTATTCGGGTACCTATCCAGAATCTCTATTTGTAAAAAAAAGAAGGGTAAGCAATGGGAATAGTGCTTCCCATTGGGTTTGGAAATCCTGCTTTGGAGGCTGGGAAGCTTGTTCATCCTATATGTTCCTGCTCCTTGGGGGTACAGAGGCCCATTTCAGGAAATCCACTAGAGCTGAAGAAACAGATCAGTGTTCACATGGCTCCTTGTAGTAGTCCCAAGGGAAGTCACCAAGGGGAGGTGATTGAGTGTTTCAGGTTTTAAAAGGTATGGGATGCCGACCTAAAGGAATAAGATAGAAGAAAAATAAATGACTTTCTGGGGGCACCTGGGTGGCTCAGTTAGTCAAGTTGATTTTGGGTTAGGTCATGATCTCATGGTTCATAAGTTCCAGCCCTGCAGCAGGCTCTGAGCTGACTGTGAAGAGCCTGCTTGGGAGTCTCTCTCTCTCTCTCTCTCTCTCTCTCTCTCTCTCTCCCTTTCTCTCTCTCTCTGCCCCTTCCCTGCACTCTCTCTCTTTCTCTCTCTCAAAAATAAATAAATAAACATTGTAGAAAAGGATTTTCTGGTAGGTGACAGTGCCTGTGGCACTTTGCTGTTCTTCTTCTCAGCTGTGTATCGGAAGATTTTGACATCCTAGATTTTCTGGGACCGTCTGTACCTGTGCAGTGAAGAGAACCTGCACTTTCCATTTCTTAGCTCTGGTCATCACTCCCTATGGACCAGAGACCCTTGTTGAGAGCTTTCATGTGCTTGGGCTTCTCCCAAAGTCTACCTTTCTGTTTTGCCTCAGATTACTGTAAGAAGTACAAAAAACATGTGAGGAGCAGATTCCAGTGTATCAAAGATAGGAATGCTCGTCTGGGTGAGAGCGTGAACCTCAACAAACGCTATACCAGGCTGCGTCTTGTCAAGGAACACAAGAACCAGCAAGAGAGGGAACATGAGCTCCTGGCCATCGGCAGGACTTCAGCCAAGATGCTGGACAGCCCTGTGAGCTCCCTGAATGTGGAATTACTGTTTGAGCCTGATGACCAACACTCTGAGCCTGTTCACACGGTGGTATTCCAGGGAGCAGCAGGCATTGGGAAAACAATACTGGCAAGGAAGATCATGTTGGACTGGGCATCAGAGAAAATTTACCAGGACAGGTTTGACTATTTGTTTTATATCCACTGTCGGGAAGTGAGTCTTGGGACACGGAGGAGCCTGGGAGACCTAATTGTCAGCTGCTGCCCGGATCCAAACCCACCCATATGCAAGATTGTGAGCAAGCCTTCTCGGATTCTCTTCCTCATGGATGGCTTCGATGAACTTCAGGGTGCCTTTGATGAGCACACAGAGGCGCTCTGTACAAACTGGCAGAAGGTAGAGCGGGGAGACATTCTCCTGAGCAGCCTCATCAGAAAAAGGTTGCTTCCCGAGGCCTCTTTACTTATCACCACGAGACCTGTGGCTCTGGAGAAACTACAGCATTTGCTGGACCGCCCCCGTCATGTGGAGATCCTGGGTTTCTCAGAGGCCAAAAGAAAGGAATACTTTTTCAAGTATTTCTCAGATGAGCAGCAAGCCAGGGAGGCCTTCAGGCTGATTCAGGAGAATGAGATCCTCTTCACCATGTGCTTTATCCCCTTGGTCTGCTGGATTGTGTGCACTGGGTTGAAGCAGCAGATGGACAGTGGCAAGAGTCTTGCCCAGACATCCAAGACCACCACTGCAGTGTACATCTTCTTCCTCTCCACTTTGTTGCAATCCCGCAGAGGGAACCAGAACCACGATGTCTCTACTAACCTCCGGGGTCTCTGTTCCTTGGCCGCAGATGGAATCTGGAACCAGAAAATCCTGTTTGAGGAGTGTGACCTTAGGAATCATGGCCTTCAGAAGGCAGATGTATCTGCTTTCTTGAGGATCAACCTATTCCAGAAGGAAGTGGACTGTGAGAAATTCTACAGCTTCATCCACATGACCTTCCAGGAATTCTTTGCTGCCATGTACTACTTGCTGGAAGAGGAGGGACAGGGAGACACAGGGAGCTTGCTGTTGAGTGGTTCCAAGCTTCCCAACCGAGATGTGACAGTCCTTCTGGAAAACTATGGCAAGTTTGAAAAGGGGTATCTGATTTTCGTTGTCCGTTTCCTCTTTGGCCTTGTAAACCAGGAGAGAACCTCCTACTTGGAGAAAAAACTGAGTTGCAAGATCTCTCAGCAAATCAGGCTGGAGCTGCTAAAATGGATTGAAAAGAAAGCCAAGGCCAAGAATCTGCAGATCCAGCCCAGCCAGTTGGAGTTGTTCTACTGTCTATATGAGATGCAAGAGGAGGACTTTGTGCAAAAGGCCATGGGCCATTTCCCCCAAATTGACATCAATCTCTCTACCAGAATGGACCATGTAGTTTCTTCTTTTTGTATTGAGAACTGTCAAGGTGTGGAATCACTTTCCCTGAGGTTGCTTCATAACTCTCCAAAGGAAGAGGAGGAGGAAGAGGAGGAGGAAGTGCAACACTGTGAGGTGGACCACTGTGTCCTCCTAGATCCTCATGCTGCCTATACTCACCGGTAAGACAATTTGGCTGCAGGCAGGTGGTAGAATGGTAGTGTTGCCTTCACTTTCTAGTCACCTTTCTCTGGGCACTTTCTCTCTTCCCACTTCTCAATTGTCTTTAAAATGTGGTTGCAACAGAGGCACCTGGGTGGGTCAGTCAGTTAAGCATCAGCCTCTTGATTTTAGCTCGGGTCATGATGACATAGTTCATGAAATTGAGCCCCACATCGGGCTCTGCACTGACAGCATGGATCCTGGTTGGGATTCTGTCTCTTCCTCTCTCTCTGACCCTCCCCTGCTAATGTGCATGCTCTCTCAAAATAAATAAATAAGCATTTAAAAAATGTGGTTGCAACAGATACATAATGCCACCACCACCCATTTCTACCAGACTCCTTCAGTGGCAGAGATTGACTAGTAGAGGAAAGGTAGGTGGACAAATGATGAGAAAAAAGCCAACACCACCACCAACAACAACAAAATAAACGTTTGGTGGATGTGAACTCAGTGCAAGGTATTACGTGGGGAAGAGAGTTGAATGTAAGTGTTGTGAACTCAAATTGCTTGTAATCTACTTGGGGCTCTAGTGCATAGTATCCAGTCAATTCCCAAGCAGCAAAACAATCACATTGACTGTCCCAGGAACAGAGAGGATAGAGGGCCTTCGGTGCTGGAGGGAGAAGTTTCTCAGAGGAGTGATGTTGGAGCTTGCCATGAAGGATCTGTAGGATGTGAGTGAGTGTAGGAGAAGGTAAAGGGATTTTGGCAGTGGTGTCTGTGTAACAAAGTATAAATATGGTCTGAGGAGCAGTGTATGTAGGAGACTATGGGGGACTGACATGACTTCATTGGAACAAACATAATGAGAGAAACTGAAGGAAATAGGGCTGGAAAGGAGAAGGTACTTTTAAGCTTTCACACTGTGTTTATAACAAGGAAGTCACCAAGGTCTTCCTCTTCAAGAGCACCCTCTTCAAGGTCTGTTCACCGACTTTGTAGGGGATTGGAAGCCAGTTTCTGTGTCTGTACAGCAAAGCAATTCAGTTCCCTGACCTCTGAAATCCCTGCTTGGACATGGCCACAGCTACGGTGGGAAGGTAGATGCTCTATATGTGCTTGAGTTTAACCTGCAAAAACAAAACAAAACAAAACAAAAACAAAAAAAACAACCCCCACACAAAAAAAACACTTGACATGAGACAAAATTAAAGAGATAGGGGGCTGGCCCTTCTACTAGGAGCAATGAATTTTCATCTCCCTCTCTCCCTCTTGGCAGCACTTCCAGGATGATATTTATTTATCATTTGGTCATCAAGGACCACCCACTGGGGCTTCAGTGTTGCTGAGACCCAGGCCCTGCTCACAGTGATGTAAGGTTTGGTTGTGGGGATAGTTGGGACACAAGAATGGACTATAGGGAAGAATCAGCTATGGCAAGAACACCTGCAGGATGCACCAGAAGCCCACCGTGGGGAGCCCTTGAGCAGCTGGACTCTGAAGGATGGATCATGAGGAGCCAAACAGAGGGAATAGTGGGTTCATAAGGCAGGAGTTGGGGAAGCAGGATATGTCTCTATGGTGGGAAATAGTTCAGAATACCTGCAGGGGGATGGGAGGGGGGGGGGAGAAAGAGACAGGAAGTGAGGGAAGGAGGCATACCTGCTCATTAGGGCCCTAAAAACTAGTCTGAGAAGAGACCTGACCATGGTTACACAGCCATGGAGAAGGCTTGCAGAGACTTAGAATAAAAGTCCTGATAAAAAGCCTGACACCCATCTTGCTAGATGACAGTTATGTTCCTCAGAGGGTAGGAGCTTGCTTTGTGTGTTCTGGAACCTTCTGAAGCCAGCAGCATGGGCACCCACCTCATGCTTGTTAGAAGTGCAGAATTGCAGGCCCAGTCCTAGACCCACAAAGTCAGAATCTGCATTTCAACATGAGCTACACATTGGAAGCACTGGAAGTCTTAAAAACATTGATATGCTTGGTCCCATCTCAGAGATTCTGACTTATTCCTATGGAGAGGACTGGCCTAGGGGTTTTTGAGAGCATCACAGATGCTGTTATGTAGCCAGTGTCAGAACTAGGCTCTGAATCACTTCCAGAGTGTCCATGGCCTTGGGCAGGACAGCTGACCAATGAGAGGGGAGGAGAAGGACATCTGACAGAGGGGATAGGGGGTGCACAAAGGCAGCCAGTCACAGGCTCAAGCCATTTCCATAATAAGGTGTGTAGGACAGTCGTACCAGGGCCCCCTAGCCTTTGTTATTCCTCAGTATGCAATCTTTGTTTCTGTGAGTCATTTCTTTTTTTTTCTTTAAGTTTATTTCTTTATTTTGAGAGAGAGAGAGCAGGGGAGGGGCAGAGACAGAAGGAGGGAAAGAGAATCCCAAGTAGGCTCCACACTGTCAGCACAGAGCTATATTCAGGGCTCAATCCCATGAACTGTGAGATCATAACTTTAGCTGAAATCAAGAGTCAGATGCTTAACTGACTGAGCCATCCAGGCAATTTCTGTAAGTCATTTTATAATGCTTGGGAAGTCTTGGTCTGGTGCCAAGCCACTCCTGATTTTTCTTTCTCTCTTTCTTCCTTCCTTACAATTTCTAGGTTGGTGAACTGCCATCTCACTGTTAGCCTTTGGCAGGGTCTCTTCTCAGTACTAAGCACTAGCTGGAACCTCACGGAACTGAACCTCAGTGACAATGCTCTGGGGGACCCAGGGATGATGGTGTTATGTGAGATGCTCCAGCGTCCTGGCTGTAATGTTCAGAGATTGTGGTAAGAACCTACGTGTGTGTGTGTGTGTGTGTGTGTGTGTGTGTGTGTGAATGAGATATAGGGAGGACTGGAGGAAGACCTCAGGGTCCAGATAAGTGGTTTATTAGTTTTCTAGGGCTGCTATAACAAAGTACCACAAACCCAGAGGCTTAAACAACAGAAATTCATTTGTTCACAGTACCAGAAGTCCAATATGAAGATGTCAGCAGGGCTGGTTTCTTCTGAGGCTTCCCTCATTGGTTTACAGATGGTGGTCTTCTCCCTGTGTCTTCACATGGTCCCTGTATTCATGTCTGATATCCTCAAAGACACCAGTTGCATTGGATGGGGGTCAATTTAATGACCACATTTAACTCTTTAAAGCCTGATCGCCAAATAGAGTCACAATTCTGAAATCCTAGGATTAAGACTTCAATGTATAATTTTTGGAAGGAATGGTGGACACAATTCAGCCTATAAGAGGTGGGAAGGCAGAATGAATTGGAAGCCAGTTGTTCAGGAAGTTTCAAATGGGGAAGAATGAAGGAGAAATGAAATTAAGTCATTTGTTGGTGATGTGACAAAAAGTGCCTGACCTTCAAGGTTTTCCATTTTCTCACCGGCCATCTTCTTAGATGAGAATCAGAGAATTTTATCATGTATAACAGCTACCTAGTCTGGACCCCATCAAAACATTTTGTATACATTGAAATGTCACAGGGACTCTCCTTTAGCTTTCTTAATAAAGAGTGGTTGCTCTGAGCCCAAACTGTGAGTCAGACTTACATGCCTCAAGAGGAGCACACAGGTGTCTGAGCCATCTCCCAAACTCTCTTCCATAACACATCTGCATTTTGGATGAGCTACACAGCCAGCGTTAGAGTCTACCACTCCCGGGTGTTTTCATAAATCCCTCTCTTGATCACCATACCCACCCCAACATCATACTTATCAATTTTACCTCCTATACAAACCACTAGCCCAGGTCCAGCAACCATGATTACTTGCCTGGATTTTGTAATGGCCTCCAAGACCATCAGCTTCATGGGTCAGGATTCATGTTTATCTTTCCATTGTCCCTGAAATGTCAGGATAAGTGTCTCAGCAAACATTAGTGCTCAAAAATACATACTTAATGAATATTGACTGGTCTCCCCACATTCACTTTCACCACCTACAATTCTAGTCTCTATATAGAAGTCAGAGGGTTATTTAGAAAATTCTACTTTGATCATGCCATTCTTTTGCTTCTCTCTGCTCTTTTGATAAATTACAAATCCCTTTCTTGCCTTCAAGCTCTGTTTTTGGCTCTTTACCTGCCTCTGTATATCTATAAGGGATACCTCTTATATATCCCACGCCATTCTCCCCACCTCCCTGGTGGGTGTCCCTGTGTGATTCCAGAGAGTGAGACACAAACCAGGAGACATGGGTGATAATGATTTATTCTACCACAATGATTTAGTCATACATTTACTTCTAGTTGGTGTGGAAATGGGGGCAGAAAGGAAGATTAGCGGTTCTAGGATGATGAACTATTGTCCTGGAAAGGAGAACGTTATTCTTGCTCCTCTGACAGGGACACATAGTTGTTGTCGGTGGTGATGGTGATAGCGGTGTGTGTGTGTGTGTGTGTGTGTGTGTGTGTGTGTGTGGTTGTAAAACAAGTCAAGAATTAGAGCTTCCTGCTATTTCAGTGTAGGTGGAAGGCTGGGATTTAATCATCAAACAGAACAATGGGGACAAGATTAGCAAAGAGAAGTAGATGGGTAAAGCCCTAGAGTAGTGCCCACGTGAGGGATTTTCGCAGTTAGGGACATGTGCTAAAGAAATGAAACACATAGGTTCACCACGTTTTTCATGCATAAAACAGGGACGTGCCATGTATACACTGGAGAGCTGACCATTATTTATAGAGGGAGTTCACTGATGCACTCAGCAGTTGTGGTCTCGGTCTGTGAGTTAGTGAGCTTGGGGACGAACTTCACAGTAAATCTCAGGCTGTGTGCAGGAGTTCTGATAGGATGACACTTTACATAAGTTTGGTTAAGATTTTCCCTTTGTGACATGAGACCACAAGTGCCCCTGTTTGGTGCTGAAAACAAGCTTAGACTGGAAGGCAGTGACGAGATAAGCAGCCTGTGTTCTGATGCTTTCTGCTTCTGTACTTGGCATGAAGGTTGGGGCGATGTTGCCTTTCCTATCAGTGCTGCTTCAACATCTCCTCGGTCCTGAGCAGCAATCAGAAGCTGGTAGAATTGGATCTGAGCCACAACAGCTTGGGAGATCTTGGAATCAGACTTCTTTGTGTGGGACTGAGGCATCTATTCTGCAATCTGAAGAAGCTCTGGTGAGTCTGAGATGCTTTCCTTCGTGAGGCAAGCAGGAGCTGTGGCTTCAATGAGCCAAGATGAGCGATTTTATTTTATTTTATTTTATTTTATTTTATTTTATTTTATTTATTTTATTTTATTTTTTTAAATATGGAATTTATTGTCAAATTGGTTTCCATACAACACCCAGTGCTCATCCCAAAAGGTGCCCTCCTCAATACCCATCACCCACCCTCCCCTCCCTCCCACCCCCATCAATCCCTCAGTTTGCTCTCAGATTTTAAAAGTCTCTTATGGTTTGGATCCCTCCCTCTCTAACCTCTTTTGTTTTTTTCCTTTGCCTCCCCTATGGTCATCTGGTAAGTTTCTCAGGATCCACATAAGAGTGAAAACATTTGGTATCTATCTTTCTCTGTGTGACTTATTTCACTTAGCATAACACTCTCCAGTTCCATCCACGTTGCTACAAAAGGCCATATTTCATTCTTTCTCATTGCCACGTAGTATTCCATTGTGTATATAAACCACAATTTCTTTATCCATTCATCAGTTGATGGATATTTAGGCGCTTTCCATAATTTGGCTATTGTTGAGAGTGCTGCTATAAACATTGGGATACAAGTCCCCCTAGGCATCAGCACTCCTGTATCCCTTGGGTAAATTCCTAGCAGTGCTACTGCTGGGTCATAGGGTATGTCTATTTTTAATTTTTTGAGGAACCTCCACACTGTTTTCCAGAGCAACTGCACCAGTTTGCATTCCCACCAACAGTGCAAGAGGGTTCCCATTTCTCCACATCCTCACCAGCATCTATAGTCTCCTGTTTTGTTCATTTTAGCCACTCTGACTGGTGTGAGGTGATATCTGAGTGTGGTTTTGATTTGTATTTCCCTGATGAGGAGCGACGTTGAGCATCTTTTCATGTGCCTTTTGGCCATCTGGATGTCTTCTTCAGAGAAGTGTCTATTCATGTTTTCTGCCCATTTCTTCATTGGATTATTTGTTTTTCGGGTGTGGAGTTCGGTGAGCTCTTTATAGATTTTGGATGCTAGCCCTTTGTCCAATATGTCATTTGCAAATATCTTTTCCCATTCCATTGGTTGCCTTTTAGTTTTGTTGATTGTTTCCCTTGCAGTGCAGAAGGTTTTTACCTTCATGAGGTCCCAATAGTTCATTTTTGCTTTTAATTCCCTTGTCTTTGGAGATGTGTCAAGTAAGAAATTGCTGCAGCTGAGGTCAGAGAGGTTTTTTTCCTGATTTCTCCTCTAAGGTTTTGATGGTTTCCTGTCTCACATTCAGGTCCTTCATCCATTTTGAGTTTGTTTGTGTGAATGGTGTAAGAAAGTGGTCTAGTTTCATCCTTCTGCATGCTGCTGTCCACTTCTCCCAGCACCATTTGTTAAATAGACTGTGTTTTTTCCGTTGGATATTCTTTCCTGCTTTGTCAAAGATTAGTTGACCATACTTGTGTGGGTCCAATTCTGGGGTCTCTATTCTATTCCATTGGTCTATGTGTCTGTTTTTGTGCCAATACCATGCTGTTTTGATGATGACAGCTTTGTAGTAGAGGCTAAAGTCTGGGATTGTGATGCCTTCCGCTTTGGTCTTTTTCTTCAAAATTGCTTTGGCTATTCGGGGCCTTTTGTGGTTCCATACAAATTGTAGGATTCCTTGTTCTAGTTTCGAGAAGAATGCTGGTGCAATTTTGATTGGGATTGCATTGAATGTGTAGATAGCTTTGGGTAGTATTGACATTTTGACATTATTTATTCTTCCAATCCATGAGCATGGGATGTTTTTCCTTTTCTTTGTATCTTCTTCAATTTCCTTCCTAAGTTTTCTATAGTTTTCAGCATACAGATCTTTTACATCTTTGGTTAGATTTATTCCTAGGTATTTTATGCTTCTTGGTGCAATTGTGAATGGGATAAGTTTCTTTATTTGTCTTTCTGTTGCTTCATTATTAGTGTATAAGAATGCAACTGATTTCTGTACATTGATTTTGTATCCTGCGACTTTGCTGAATTCATGTGTCAGTTCTAGCAGACTTTTGGTGGAGTCTATCGGATTTTCCATGTATAATATCATGTCATCTGCAAAAAGTGAAAGCTTAACTTCATCTTTGCCAAGTTTGATGCCTTTGATTTCCTTTTGTTGTCTGATTGCTGATGCTAGAACTTCCAACACTATGTTAAACAACAGCGGTGAGAGTGGACATCCCTGTCGTGTTCCTGATCTCAGGGAGAAAGCTCTCAGTTTTTCCCCATGGAGGATGATATTAGCTGTGGGCTTTTCATAAATGACTTTTATGATGTTTAAGTACGTTCCTTCTATCCCGACTATCTCGAGGGTTTTGATTAAGAAAGATGCTGAATTTTGTCAAAAGCTTTTTCTGCATCGATTGACAGGATCATATGGTTCTTATCTTTTCTTTTATTAATGTGATGTATCACATTGATTTGTGAATGTTGAACCAGCCCTGCAGCCCAGGAATGAATCTCATTTGATCATGGTGTATAATTCTTTTTATATGCTGTTGAATTCGATTTGCTAGTATCTTATTGAGAATTTTTGCATCCATATTCATCAGGGATATTGGCCTGTAGTTGTCTTTTTTTTTTTCTGGGTCTCTATCTGGTTTAGGAATCAAAGTAATGCTGGCTTCATAGAATGAGTCTGGAAGTTTTCCTTCCCTTTCTATTTTTTGGAACAGCTTGAGAAGGATAGGTATTATGTCTGCTTTAAATGTCTGGTAGAATTCCCCTGGGAAGCCATCTGGTCCTGGACTCTTATTTGTTGGGACATTTATGATAACTGATTCCATTTCTTCGCTGGTTATGTGTCTGTTCAATTTTCTATATCTTCCTGTTTGAGTTTTGGAAATGTGTGTGTGCTTAGGAATTTGTTCATTTCCTCTAGGTTGTCCAGTTTGTTGGCATATAATTTTTCATAGTATTCCCTGATAATTGCTTGTATTTCTGAGGGATTGCGTGTAATAATTTCCTTTTCATTCATGATTTTATCTATTTGGGTCATATCCCTTTTCTTTCTGAGAAGCCTGGCTAGAGATTTATCAATTTTGTTTATTTTTCAAAAAAACAACTCTTGCTTTCATTGATCTGCTCAATAGTTTTTTAAGATTTTATATTGTGTATTTCTGTTCTGATATTTATTATTTCTCTTCTTCTGCTGGATTTGGGGTGTCTTTGCTGTTCTGCTTCTATTTCCTTTAGGTGTGCTCTTAGATTTTGTATTTGGGATTTTTCTTATTTCTTGAGATAGGCCTGGATTGCAATGTATTTTCCTCTCAGGACTGCCTTTGCTGCATTCCAAAGCATTTGGATTGTTGTATTTTTATTTTCATTTGTTTCCGTGTATTTTTAAATTTCTTCTCTAATTGCCTGGTTGACCCACTCATTCTTTAGTAGGGTGTTCTTCAACCTCCATGCCTTTGGAGGTTTTTGAGACTTTTCCTGTGGTTGATTTCAAGCTTCATAGCATTGTGGTCTGAAAGTATGCATGGTATGGTCTCAATTCTTTTATACTTATGTATAAAATGTGACCCAGTATGTGATCTATCTTGGAGAAGGTTCCATGTGCACTTGAGAAGAAAGTATATTCTCCTGCTTTGGGATGCAGAATTTAGAACTCTGCAACCCAAAGATGGGAGATTTTAGCATGAGAATGACCTTCACTGCTCAGAAGATTTCCCAGTGTTTATCAATAATTCAGTCAGTTAGTGTTTCCTGTGGGAAGAGCCACATACCAAACCTTAGAAAGGAAGTTAAATAATCAAATATATCATGCTTGCCTTTAAGGTATTTATATTCTAGCTGAGAAAATAAAACCCCCATAATGCATTGTTCCAGAAGAGTTTTGGGACTTTATTACAAGCCCTTAGTCTCCACACTAAATAGGAAAAGAGGTGCTAACACAAGAGTGGCAGACACTTGATATTTTATGCAGCTCTCACTAAATGATTCTGGGAGACTTGAATTTTGAAGAAGAGAAAACACTTCAAAATGGTAAGGCCAATTTATACCCATTATAATGGTAATTATAAAAAAAAGTAATCCAGCATGAACTTTCGGGCACTTGGGCGGCTCAGTCCATTGAATGTCACCTCTTGATTTCAGCTCCATTCAGGATTCCAGGGCCATGGGATGGAGTCCCGGGTCGGTTCCACGCTGAGTATGGAAACTGCTTAAGATTCTCTCTCTCTCTCCCTCTCTTTTCGTCTCCACTCCTGCTTTCTCTCTCTCTCTCTCTCTCTAAAATACAATTAAAAAAATAAAACAAAACGAAAAACTGGTGTTGGTGAGGATATGGAGAATTAGGAACCATCACACATTGCTGATGGGAATGTAAACTGGTACAGCTGGTTTGGAAAACAGTACGTCAGTTCCTCAAAAAATTGGACATAGAATTGCTATATGATCCAGCAATTTCACTTCTGGCTATATATAGGAAAGAGCTGAAATCAGGCACCCAAACATGTATCAGTACACCTGTGTCTATAGCAGCATTATTCACAATAGCTGGAAGGTGGAAACATCTCAATACCCATGGATGAATGGATTAAAAAATGTGGTATAGGGTGGGGTTGGGGGTGGGATTTGGAGTGGAGGAATGTGGTATATACATGCATACAGACTTAAAAGGAATTTAGATGAATCTTGAGGACATTATACTCATTAAAATGATCCAGATTAAAAAGTGCAAATACATATGATCTGGCTTATAGGAAGTACCTAAAATAGTCAGATTCATAGAGGCAGGAATCCAAATAGTGGGTCCCAGGGGCTGGGGGAGGGAGGAACAGGGAATTTGTGTTTAGTGGATACCAAGTTTCAGTTTGGAAAGATGAAAAACTTCTGGAGATGGATGGTGGTCATGGTCACACAACAATGTGCATATACTTAAATGCTACTGAATTGTGCACTTAAAGAGAGTAAATTTTATGTCACACGTATATTTTAACACAATAAAAGTAAGTATAGGGAGCTGAAAAGATGTGGAGTTGGCATGGGCTTGGATGGTACTTTCTGTTACACCAAATAAAATGAAATAAAAAGTTAGCATAGAGTTTGGGGCCACTTTTCCCATGTATGGACGGGAGTAGAGGTAGCATCAGATCACGTGCATCCTTGACTCACAGAGGTAAGAGAAGGTTTATGACATTCTGCCATCTTTATGGAAGGTTGGTCAGTTGCTGTCTCACATCAGCATGTTGTGAGGACCTGGCATCCGTCTTGAGCACCAGCCAGTCCCTGACCAGACTCTACTTGGGGGAAAATGCACTGGGAGACTCAGGAGTTGGAGTTCTATGTGAAAAAGCAAAACATCCACAATGTAAGCTGCAGAAACTGGGGTAAGTCTTCATGGGTGTCTCAGCAGAAAAGCATGTTCTCTCCATGGATGTATGTTTGGAAAATGTGGATGGGGGTTGCGGTATAAAAGACTATACGATGGAGTTGAGGGTAGAGAATGGAGGAGACAGACTAGATACTACCTTCTGCTAGTAAGGTATTTATGACTACAGAATTGGAAATTCTTAGAGTTGAAAGAAACCTCAGGGATTGTGCAGCCCAATTCTCCACCGAGTGAAACACTTTTTTCTAAGACGTTCACATGGATAGTCACCGATTTTGTGTGTGAACACTTCCAAGCACACCAGTCATTGCTGCACAATGTGGCCACTGCAGAGCAGAGAGTTCTTATTTCTATGCAGCACCTTCTTTGGTTTCTGTGCATTGTTCCCTGTTCTGCACCACCTCCCCCCTACCCCCTGGACTTCCACTGGGTTCTGCTGAGAGATGCTGATCTCATTTCCCCAGAGACAATACTCACACTCTAGGTCTTCTTATCTCTTGCCTGGATGACTCTAAATGCTCAGGTAGGATGTGGCTTCACATCTTTACCTATGTAGTCATGCTGTCCTAGGTAAGAGCTGTTCTGTTATTGTTTCTATTTGAAGTACATTGCCCAGATCTGAACCTGATACTCTTAATGATGTATGGTGGAATTCTCACCTCCCATGGCAGGGTACTGTACTGTCTCAGGGGGAACTTGTTATTTCCTTGTTTTTGGCAGCCATATCAGATCACAAGTTCACATGTGTAAATAATAATGTGAAATTCTGGTAACCAAATATCTGCAGACACCAACTGGGTGTCTTATAAGTCAATTCCATTTTGACACTATATACTCAGAGTTAGTGCAGACCCCCACCCCTTCAGGGCTCAGTCATACATGTTCCACACACTGGCAATGCTAGATACCGATTGCAAGTAGTGGGCACAGGTTACTTGCACTTCCTTCTGACTCAGCTATGAATTGGTGGTTTCCATGATCCCCTCCTCAGGTTTGAAAATTTGCTAGAATAGTTCACAGAAGCCAGAGAAACAAAACTTACATTTACGTTAATGATGAAAGATATTATGAAAAATACAAATAAACAGCCAGATGAAGAGTCACATATGGTGAGGCCCAGAAGGGTCTGGAACACAGGAACTTCTGTCCCCATGTGGTTGGGACAGTCTACCCTCCTGGTACATGGATGCATCCACCAGCCCAGAAGGCTCTAAATCTTATTTTCCAAGACATTTTATAGAGTTTAATCTCCAGCCTTCCTCCTTTCTCCTTCGTTGAGGTTGGTGGGTAGGGCTGAAAGTTCCAAATCTCTAATCACTTTGTCATTCTGGTGACCCACCCCATCCTAAGGCCACCTATGGCCTCCCTTTAGTCGTCTCATTAGTATAAACTCAGATGTGATCAAAAAGGGCTTCTCTGAGGGGCGCCTGGGTGGCTCAGTCACTTAAGCCTCCAACTCTTGATTTTGGCTAGGTCATGATCTCATGGTTTGTGAGTTCAAGCCCTGTGTTGGGTTTTGCACTGACAGTGGGAAGCCTTCTTGGGATTCTGTCTCTCCCTCTCTGTCTGCCCCTCCCCAGCCCCTGCTCGCTCTCTCTCTCTCTCTCTCTCTCTCTCTCTCTCAAAACAACAAATAAAAATTTTTAAAAAGGGGTTTCTTTGAATAGCAAAATAGACAGATAGGAAATTCTTTAATTTCCACTTAGGGGGATTAAAAAAACACATTTAGGATATTTCAAGAGTTTTAGAAGCTCTGTGCCAGGAAATGGGGACAAAGACCAAACATATTTCTTATAATGGCACAAAAATATTTACTGATAATCACGTACTTAAACAT
This sequence comes from Herpailurus yagouaroundi, assembly GCF_014898765.1. Taxonomy (NCBI): domain Eukaryota; kingdom Metazoa; phylum Chordata; class Mammalia; order Carnivora; family Felidae; genus Herpailurus; species Herpailurus yagouaroundi. Next base: position 2,360,758 of record NW_024412443.1, read on the forward strand.
GTATCATTGCTCTTCCATGATCTTAACATAGGTTATCTCAGCGGCCTCATAAAAATTATGCCAAGTAGGTAGGTATCAGTGTCTCCAATTTAAATAGGAGAAAGTGAGACTAAGAGCGCTTAGGACCTTTGCCTTGGGACACCCAGCTGGATGGCTGTGGAACCCACGGTCTGCTCCCTTAACTCCAGTAAACACTGTCTCATGATGTGTTGCTACTGCACTTTCTAGAGGGCTTCTACATCCTGCTCTCTCCGACCTGTGTGGACCTCACATTTAGCTCTGCTAAATTCCATCTTGTCTTTGTTTTGACTGATTGTTTAGGCATCTTTGAATTGTGATTCTGTCCATGTTACCTCTACCTACAACAAGCAAATTGTAAATGTCTTCATTCACATTACTGATGTAAATACCAATCAGATCAGCACCAAGGCAAAATAGAGCAAGAAGGTTCTTTACTGAGGAATAATCCATTAATCCATAATTAAAGCCTCTATATGTTCATAACACTCTGATGTCTCCTACCTGCCACATCAACCCAACCTCACATATCACCGTATCTCTTTCCTTGAAGAGACCTTTATTTAATGCCTCCATATCCTCTCCTTATTGGTCTACCTCAGCAATTTGGCTTCTGCTGCTCTTGGTTTGTTCAACAGATATCTTTTGGCTACTTTATTTCTGGTCACTTGTAGGTGCTGACAGTGGCAGTGAGTAAGAGATCAAGAGTCTGTTTTTACAGACATTCTTATGGGGGCTACAGACACTAGACTCTAGACAGTCAGACAATATACAACACACGTAAATAGTATAATAAAAACTGTATTCATGATGAGGGCTACTTTCTTGCCCACCTTCAGATCAGGTGCCATTGGATCAGGTACTACATGAAGTGAAAGTGTGAGCCATGCAGAAGCCAGGGGAGAAGAAATACTCCAGGAAAAGAACAGAAGGGAAGAGGCCCAGAGCATAGACTCTCTGGTGGCCCTCTGCGGTCCTGGCTGTAACTTTGTACATCTTTCCCAGTTTTTATTTTAGTTGACATCTGTTGCCTTTAATTCCACTCATCTTCCTGAAACTCTTCTCTCTTGTTTTTGGGGTGCTACTCAGTCTTTCCTGCTAATTTTATAGCTTCCTCTTCTTTGGGTCCTGCATTGACTTCACTTCCTGTGGTCTGGGGATTTCACCACTGGTTTTCTTTTTCGTTTTTTTACTGATATTTTTACACTCTCTGGGAACTTTCATATGCCCCTTAGTTTCAAAAACAACATGTATAGAGATGGATCAGAAAACAGGTCTTAAACTTATATATTGCTTTATTGCTTATTAGCCTTTAAAAAATAGATTTTTATATCTTAGAGCACTTTTAGATTCACAGCAGGGTTTGAAGGAAGGTACTGAGACTTCCCACATAACTTCTGTCCCCACCATACATAGTGTCCCCCATTATCAACATAATTAGAGTGATACATTTGTTATAACTAATGGCTGACACATCATAATCACCCAAAGTCCACAGTTTACATCAGAATTCATTCCTAGTTATGTACATTATATGAGTTTGGACAAGTGTATAATGACATGTGTCTACTACTATAGTATCACAGAAAGTGGTTTCACTGCCCCCATATCCTCTGTGTTTGCACTATTCATCCTTCCTTTTTGCTCATCCCTAGCAACCACTGTTTTTGCTTTTTAATTGAAGTAAACATACAATGTTATGTTAATTTTAGGTGTGCAACAAACTGATTTGGCAATTCTATACATTATGCTATGCTCACCAAGATAAGTGTAGTTACCCTCTGTCACCATACAACGTTATTACAATCTTGTTGACTATATTCCGTATACTGTACTTTTCATCCTCATAACTAATTTATTTTATAACTGGAAGTTTGTACCTCTTAATCCCCTTTACCTATTTCACTCACTCCCCTACCCTCTGCGAACCACCACTTTGTTCTTTTGTATTTTTGATTCTGTTTTGTTGTTGTTGTTGCTGTTGTTGTTGTTGTTGGCTTGTTCATTTGTTTTGTTTTTTAGATTCCACATATAAATGAAATATATGGTATTTGTAAATGGGATAGTTTTCTTAGTTTCTTTTTCTTCTACTTCATTATCAGTATGTAGAAATGCAACAGATTTCTGTATATTAATTTTGTATCCTGCAACTTTACTGAATTCATTTATCAGTTCTAATAGTTTTTGTGGTGGATTCTTTAGAGTTTTCTACATATAGTACCATGTGATTGGCAAATAGTGAGTTTCCTTCTTCCTTACTACTCTGGGTTCCTTTTGTTGTTGTCGTCATCTGATTGCTGCAGCTAGGACTTCCAGTACTATGTTGAATAAAAGTGGTGAGAGTTGACATCCTGTCATGTTCCTGATCTTAGAGGAAAAGTTCTCAGTTTTTAACCATTGAATATAATGTTAGTTGTCGCTTGTTCACAAATGGCCTTTATTATGTTGAGGTATGTTCCCTCTAAAGCCACTTTGTTAAGAGTTTTTATCATGAATGGATTCTGTATTTTGTCAAATAATTTTTCTGCATGTATTGAGATGGTCATATGGTTTTTATCCTTTCTCTTGTTAAAGTGATGTATCACATTGATTTACAAATTGGTTTGTGACTTACAAACCAATCAATTGGTCATTGATTTACAAATTGGTTTGTGTGGGGGCGCCTGGGTGGCGCAGTCGGTTAAGCGTCCGACTTCAACCAGGTCACGATCTCGCGGTCCGTGAGTTCGAGCCCCGCGTCGGGCTCTGGGCTGATGGCTCAGAGCCTGGAGCCTGTTTCCGATTCTGTGTCTCCCTCTCTCTCTGCCCCTCGCCCGTTCATGCTCTGTCTCTCTCTGTCCCAAAAATAAATAAACGTTTAAAAAAAAATTAAAAAAAAAAAAAACAAATTGGTTTGTGTGATTTACACATTGGTTTACAAATATTGAGCTACTCTTGCATCCCTGGAATAAATCCTCCTTGATCATGATGAATGACTTTTTAAGTATTGTTGAATATTTTTTTGAGAATTTTTTCATCTGTGCTCATCAGGGATATTGTCCTGTAGTTTTCTTTTTGTTGTGTCTTTGACTGGTTTTGGTATCAGTGTAATGCTGGCTTCATGGAATGAATTTGGAGATTTTCCTTCCTCTTCTACTGGGAATAGTTGAGAGGGATAGGTATTACTTTTCTTTAAATGTTTGGTAGAATTTATGTGAAGACATCTGGTCCTGGAATTTTGTTTGTTTGTAGTTTTTTGATTATCAATCCAATTTCTTTAATTGGTCTCTTCAAATTTTCTATCTTTTCCTGATCCAGTTTTGGAAAATTATGTTTCTAATAATTTATCTATTTTTTTCCTAAATTGTCCAGTTTGTTGGCATATACATTTTAATAATATTCTTTTATACTCATTTGTACTTCTGTGAGGTTGGTTGTTATTTATCCTCATTCATTTCTTATTTTACTTTTCTGAGTCCTCTTTCTTTCTTGATGAGTCTGGCTAAAGGTTTATCAATTTTGTTTGTAAATTCAAAGAACCAGCTCCTGATTTCATTGATCTTTTTCATTGTTTCTTTAATCTCTATTTCATTCATCTATGCTCTAATCTTTATTATTTCCTTATTTCTACTAGCTTTTGGTTTTGTTAGTTCATCTTTTTTATTTTTCTCTTTCCCGTGTTAGGTTAGGTTGTTTATTTGAAATTTTCCTTGTTTCTTGAGGTAGACCTGTATTGCTACTAAGTTTTCTCTTAGAAAAGCGTTTGCTGCATCCCGAAAATTTTGGATTGTTGTATTTTCATTTCCATATGTCTCCATGTTTTTTTTTTTAAACTTCCTCTTTGATTTCTTCGTTGAGCCATTCATCGTTTAGTAGCATGTTGTTTAACCTCCATGTATTGGTGATCTTTCCAGATTTTTTCTTGTAATTGATTTCTAATTTTATATTGTTGAGGTCAGAAAAGATGCTTGATATCACTTTAAACTTCTTAAAGTTACTGACAATTGTCTTGTGGCCTAACATGTGATCTTTCCTGGAGAACGTTTTATATGCACTTGAAAGGAATGTGTATTTTCCTATTTCTCGTTGGAATGTTCTATGTATATCTGTTAGGTCATCTGGCCAATGTGTTGTTCAAAGCCACTATTTTCTTTTTGATTTTCTGTCTGGATGATCTATCCACTGATGTAATTGGGGTGTTAAAATCCCTTATTATTGTATTACTGTCATGTTCTCCCTCTGTGTCTGCTAATAACTTCTTTATGTTTTAGGTGTTCCTATGTTCGGTGCATAGATATTTATAATTGTTATATCCTCCTTTTCAATTGTTCCCTTTATCATTACATAGTGCCTTTCTTTGTCTCTTGTTACAGTCTTTGTTTTAAAGTTTGTTTTTTCAGATATAAGTATTGCAGCCCTGTTTTTTTTCCTTCTTTTTCTACTTGCATGGTATATGTTCATCTTTTCACTTTCAGTCTGTGTGTGTCTTTAGGTCAGAAGTGAGTCGTTTCAGGCAGCATATAGATGGGTCTATTTTTTTTTTTTTTTATCCATTCAGTCAGCCTATATGTTTGATCGGAATACATAGCCTATTTATATTTAAAGTAATTATTGATAAGCATTATTTATTTCCATTTTGTTAATTGTATTCTGGTAGTTTTTGTAGTTTCTTTCTTGTCCTCTTGCTCTCTTCCTTTGTTGTTTGATGGCATTCTTTAGTGTTGTGCTTTGATTCCTTTCTTTTTGTGTATGTGTGTGTGTGTATGTGTGTGTGTGTGTTTATTTTGGTTTTTGATTTGTGGTTACCATGAAGTTCATATATAGCATTTTATGGATATAACAGTCTATGTTAAGTTGATGGTTGCTTGAACACATTCTAAAAGCACTACATTTTTACTCCCCTCCCATGTTGTATGTACATGATGCCATATTTTATATCTTATTTTAAATTTTGTGTATCTCTTGACTGAGGTGTGTAGATATAATTGATTTTACTACTTTTGTGTTTTAACCTTCACACTGGCTTTGTAAATGATTAATCTACTACCATTACTGAATGTTTGCTTTCACCAGTGAATTTTTTTCCTTTTATAATGTTCTTACTGGTAGTTATGTGTTTTCTTTCCACTGAAGACATCCCCTTTAACATTTCCTGTAAAGCTGGTATAGTAGTGATGAACTCCTTTAACTTTTGTTCATATGGGAAATATTGTATCTCTCTATTCTGAATGATGACCTTGCTGGATAGAATATTCTTGGTTGCAGAGTTTTTCTTTCCAGCATTTTGAATATGTCATACCAGTCCCTTCTGGCCTGCAATACTTTTGCTGAAAATTTTTAGAATTCTTTTGATCATTCATTTGTTGTCATTTAAATTATTATGTGTCCTTGTGTGAACCTCTTTAGGTTCATCTTGTTAGGAACTCTCTGGGCTTCCTGGACCTGGATCTATTTCCTTCCCCAGATTAGGGAATTTTTCAACTATTATTTCTTCAAATATGTTCTGTCTCTTCTCCTTCTGGGATCCCTAGGATGTGAATGTTATGCTTGACAATGTCACTGAGTTTTCTTAACCTATTGTAATATTTTATTCTTCTTTTTTCTTCTTGCTGTTCAGCTTGCTTGCTTTCTGTTACGTTATCTTTTAGATGGTTGATCCATTCCTCTATATCCTTAAATCTGCTGTTGATTCCCTCTAGTGTATCTTTTATTGGATTGGATCTATTGTATTTGCATTGGATTGTATTGGATTCTTTATTCTGGCTGGTTCTTTTTTATATTTTCTATCTTTCTGTTGAGGTTCATCCACTCTTAAGTCCAGTAAGTATCTTTATGACCATTACTTTGAATTCTTTATCAGGCATATTGCTTATCTATGTTTTACTTAGCTCTTTTGCTGTAACTTTGTCTTGTTCTTTCATTTGGAACATATTCCTCTTCCTCCTCATTTTGTCTGACTCTTTGTGTTTGTTTCTATGTATTAAGGAGGTCGGCTATATCTCCTGGTCTTGAAAGCAGTGACCTTGTGTAGAAGAGATCCTGTGGTTCCCTATGATGCAATGTTCCTGGTCAACAGAACCAGGCATTCCAGGGATGTTCTCCTAGGTGGGCTGCACACACCATCTTGTGGCTGCTGTGGGTGAAGTGAGCAGAGTTTGGTTCTTGCTCTGTTGAAGGGCCTTCTGAGGCTGCCACAGTCTCATAGGTAGGTGAGGTCTACAGTCAGATTAGCTGTTTGTATTTAGCCTCTCTGCGACAAATGTACGTTTATGAAGTGACAGGGCATTCTTCCTGTGTAGTCAGCTAAAAGGTTTAGTTGCTAAAACTGTGGGCATGCTGGTGTGTGCGGGTTATTTCCCTATCTTCCCAGGGCAGGAGTCACCTTGGAGTAGTGGGACTACTTGCTAGGGCTGCTTGCTGTTTGTGGTGGGGCAGGAGCCACTTTGGATGGACACTTACTGAGGTGGGTGATTTGGATGTGGTGAGTCTGCAGAAGAACACAGCAGGGCATGAAGTATTACCAAGATAGGTGGATACTATCCACCATAATGTTAATGCTGACTCTTGCACGTTTCCAGCTATCTAGGCTTGGGAAAAAAAAAAAGAGAAATGGTGCCTACTAGCACTTTTGTTCTCAGAGAAATCTGAAGACCCCTGCACCTCCAACACATGTTTTGAGATTAGTAAATAAATTTCTGTCACGTATTCCCAAGACACTTTTCAACTGCTGCTTTTGTGCTTGGGCAAAATTATTTATTATGCTGGCTAATTTTTTTAAATTTAAGTTTATTTTTTTTAGTAATCTCTACACCCAATGTGGGGCTTGAACTAACAAACCTGAGGTCAACAGTCACACATTCTTTCAACTGAGCCAGCCAAGCACCCCTATTATTCTGTCTATTCTAAGGTATGGATTAAATTTACCCTTGCCCTCTGGTCAACTGATTTTTAAAATACCCAGAGTTAAGTCACACTGACTTTCAAAACCAGAGTTTGTGGTGACTTGTTTTCCCAGTGTGGGTCTTCCATGCTTGGGGTGACTGGTGTGAAGTCTGCTTCTCTTCCTTTTCCATGTTTGTAGTATCCTTCTCATTTGTAGTTAGATTTGTCAGGAATTTCCTTCTTAACTAGGCCTCCATGTCTGCTATCCATTTCCATGTGGCCTCCTCTCTGTGGAATGTCTTTTCTGCCAGTTTTCAGAGTTTTGGGTGCATAGATGAAGCTGTTGCTGTGTCTGTGGGACAAGATGAATTCAGAATCGTCCTACTCCATCACCTTTTTAAAACGATTTTATTTAGGGGTGCCTGGGTGGTTCTGTCAGTTAAGTGTCAGACTCTTGATTTCAGCTCAGGTCATGATCTCACTGTTTGCGAGTTCAAGCCCTGTGTTGGGCTCTGTGCTGACAGTGTGGAGCCTATTTGGGATTCCTCTATCTCCTTCTGTCTCTGTCCCTCCCTCTAAATAAATAAATAAATAAATAAATAAATAAATAAAGGTTTTATTTCAATTCCAGTTAGTTAACATACACTATAATATTAGTGTCAGGTGTACAATATAGTGATTTGGCACTTATGTACAACACCCAGTGCTCATCACAACAAATGTACTCCGTAATACCCGTCACATATTTAGCCCATCCCCCTACCCACCTCCCCTCTGGTATCCATCAGTTTATTCTCTATAGTTAGGAGTCAGCTTCTTGGTTTGTTTAACTCTCTCTCTCTCTTCCTTTGCTTATTAGTTTTGTTCTTAAATTCCACATATGAGTGAAATCATGTGGTATTTGTCTTTCTCTAACTGACTTATTTCACTTAGTATAATACTCTTTAGCTCCATCCAGGTCATTGCAAATGGCAAGATTTCATGCTTTTTGACAGGTGAATGCGATTTCATTATATATATCACTTCTTTACCTATTCATCAGTTAATAGACACTTAGAGACTATTTCCATCATTTGGTTATTGTAGATAATCTGCTATAAACACTGGGGTGCATGTATGCCTTTGAATTAGCAATATTGTATTTCATGGGAAAATACCTAGTAGTGCAATTTCTGGATCATAGGGTGGTTCTATTTTTAACTTTTTGAGAAAACTCCATAATGTTTTTCAGAGTGGCTGCACAGTTTGCATTCCCACCAGCAATGCAGGAGTGTTCCCCTTTCTCTGCATCTTCGCTAACACCCCTTGTTCCCTGAATTATTATTTTTAGCCATTCTGACAGGTGTGAGGTGGTATCTCATGGTGGTTTTATATTGCCCTGATAATGATAGATGTTGACCATCTTTTCACATGCCTGTTAGCCTTCTGTATGCATTATTTGTAAAATGTCTATTCATGTCTTCTGCCTTTTTATTAACTGGATTCTTTGTTTATTGGGTGTTGAGTTTTATAAGTTTTTAAATGTATTTTGGATACTAATCCTTTATCACATATGTCATTTACAAATATCTTCTCCTATTCCATAGGTTGCCTCTTAATTTTGTTGGTTGTTTCCTTTGCTGTACAAAAGCTTTTTATTTTGATAAAATCCCAATAGCTTATTTTTGCTTTTGCTTACCTTGACTCAGAAGACGTAACTAGAAAGAAGTTGCTACAGCCAATGTCAAAGAGTTTACTGTCTATGCTCTTCTCTAGGATTTGTATGATTTCAGGTCTCATATTTAGGTCTTTCATCCATTTTGAATTTGTTTTTGTGTGTGGAGTAAGAAGTGAACCAGTGTTATTTTGCATGTTATTGTCCAGTTTTCCCAACACCATTTGTTGAAGAGACTTTTTCCCTTTGGATATTCTTTCCTGCTTTCTTAAAGATTAATTGACCATATAGTGGTGGGCTCATTTCTAGGTTTTCCATTCTGTTCTATTGATTTATGTATCTCTCTTTTTTGTGCTAGTACCATATGGTTTTGATCACTACAATTTTGTAATGTAACTTGAAATCTGGTATTGTGATGCCTATAGCTTTCCTTTTCTTTTCAAGTTTGCTTTGGCATTTGTGTGTGTGTGTGTGTGTGTGTGTGTGTGTGTGGTTCCATACAAACTTCAGGATTGTTTTGGCTCTGTGAAAAAATATGGTGGTATTTTGATAGGGATTGTGTTAAATGTGTCAATTGCTTTGGGTAGTACAGACATTTTAATTATATTTGCTCTTCCAATCCATGAGCATGGAATGTCTTTCCATTTCTTTCATCCTCTTCAATTTATTTCATCAGTGTTTTATAACTTTCAAAATACAGGTCTTTCACCTCTTTGATTAGGTTTATTCTTAGGTATCTTATTGTTTTATTTATTTATTTATTTATTTATTTATTTATTTATTTATTTTTGTGCTATTGTAAGTGGGTCGATTGCTTAATTTCTTTTTCTGCTGATTCATTATTGGTGTATAGAAATTCAAAAAAATTCTGTACGTTTATCTTGTATCATGTGACTTTTTTGAATTTATATACCAGTTATAGCAACTTTTTGGTGGAGTCTTTCAGGTTTCTTATAGAATATCATGTTATCTGCAAATAGTGAAAGTTTTACTTCTTCCTTGCTGGTTTGGATACCTTTTATTTCTTTGTGTTGTCTGATTGCTGAGACAATTGGCATAGTACTGGATTTCCAGTACTATGTTAAATAACAGTGGTGAGAGTGGATATCCTTGTTCTGTTACATCTGTAGAGGAAAAGTTCTCACTGTGTCCCCATAGAGAATGATATTAGCTGTGGGTTTTTCATATATAGCCTTTACTATGTTGCAGTATGTTCCTTCCAAACCTATTTTGTTAAGTAATTTTATTATGAATGGATGTTACACTTTGTTAAATGCTTTTTCTGCATATATTGAAAAGATCATATGGTTCTTAGCCTTTCTTTTATTTATTTGGTATATCACATTGATTGATTTGTGCATATTAAACCATCACTGCTGCCCAGGAATAAATCCTGCCTGATCATGATGAATAATTCTTTTAATGTACTCTTGAGTTTGATTTGCTATTATCTTGTTTAGAATTTTGGCATTCATGTCCATTAGGGATATTGGCCTGTAATTTTCCTTTTTAATGGGGTCTTTGGTTTTGGAATAAGGGTAATTCTGGCTTAATAGAATGAGTTTGAAACCTTTTCTTCCATTTCTATTTTTTGGAACATCTTGAGAGGAATAGGTATTAACTCTAAATGTCTGGTAAAATTCCCCTGGGAAACCATGTGGCCCAGGATTTTTATTTACTGGGAGATTTTTGATACCTAATTCAATTTCTTTGCTGGTTATGGGTCTGTTCAAAGTTTCTGTTTCCTGATTGAGTTTTGTAGTGTGTGAATGTCTAGGAACTTGTACATTTCTTCCCAATTGTCCATTTTTTTGGCATATAATTTTTTATAGTATTCTCTTATAATTGTCTTTCTGTGATGTTGGTTGTGATCCCTTCTCTTTCTTTCTTTATTTTTTTTATTTTTAAATGTTTATTTATCTTTGAGAGATACAAAGCATGAGTGAGGGAAGGGCAGAGAGAGAGGGAGACACAGAATATGAAGCAGGCTCCAGACTCCCAGCTGTCAGCACAGAGCCTGACATGGGGCTCGAACCCACGAACTCTGAGATCATGACTTGAGCTGAAGTTGGATGCTTCACTGACTGAGCTACCTAGGCGCCCCATAATCTCTCTTCTTTCATTCGTGATTTTATCTATTTGGGTCCACTCTCTTTTCTTTTTGAGAAGTGTGGCTAGGGGGTTATCAGTTTTGTTTATTCTTTCAAATACAAAAAACAGGTTTTAGTTCCATTGATCTAGTCTACTGTGTTTTTTTGTTTGTTTGTTTGTGTGTTTGTTTCTCTATATTGTTTATTTCTGCTCTGATCTTTATTATTTCCCTTCTGCTGGCTTTGGGCTTTATTTATTGCTCCTTTTCTAGCTACTTTAGGTGTAAGTTTAGGTTGTGTATTTGGGAGCTTTCTTGTTTCTTGAGATATATCTAGATTGCAATGTATTTTCCTCTTAGGACTTGCCGTTGCTGCATCCCAAAGTGTTTGGACTGTGTTTCATTTTCACTTGCTTCCATGTATTTTTTAAATTTCTTCTTTAATTTCCTGGTTAACCCATTCATTCTTTAAGGATGTTCTTTAACCTCCTCCATGTATTTGAGGTATTTCCAACACTTTTTCTTGTGGGTTGATTTCAAGTTTCATAGCATTGTGATCTGAAAATATGCATGCTATGATCTCAATCTTTTTGTACCTGTTGAGGGCTGATTTGTGACCCAGTGTATGATGTATTCTGGAGAATGTTCCATGTTTACTCGAAAAGAATGTGTTTTCTGCTGCTTAGGATGAAATGTTTTGAATATATCTGTGAAGTCCATCCAGTCCAACGTGTCATTCAAAGTCATTATTTTCTTGTTGATTTTCTGCTTAGATAATCTGTCCATTGTTGTAATTGGGGTATTATTATGTATGTGATTAATTGATTTATATATTTGCCTTTCACATTGGGGGCATAAATATTGACAAATGTTAGCTCTTCTTAATGGATAGACTCCTTAATTATGATATAATGTCCTTCTTCATCTCTCGTTACAGTCTTTCTTTTATTTTTATTTTTTTATTTATTTTTGGGACAGAGAGAGACAGAGCATGAACGGGGGAGGGGCAGAGAGAGAGGGAGACACAGAATCGGAAACAGGCTCCAGGCTCCGAGCCATCAGCCCAGAGCCTGACACGGGACTCGAACTCACAGACCGCGAGATCATGACCTGGCTGAAGTCGGACGCTTAACCGACTGCGCCACCCAGGCGCCCCAACAGTCTTTCTTTTAAAATGTAGCTTGGCTGATATTAATGTAGCTGCTCTCCCTTTCTTTTGACCTCCATTAGCATGCTAGATGGTTCTCCATTCCCTCACTTTGAATCTGCAGGTGACTATAGGTCTAAAATGAGTCTCTTGTGGGCAGCATAAGATGGATATTTTTTTAACCCATTCTGATAACCTATATCTTTTGATTGAAGAATTTAGTATATTTACATTCAGAGTGATTACTGAAAGATATGAATTTAGTGCCATTGCATTATCTGTAGATGTGGTGTTTCTGGTGATGGTCTCTGGTCCTTTGAAGTATTTGCTGCTTTGGTTTTTTTCTTTTCATCTCTCAGAGTCCCCCTTAGGATTTCCTGCAGGGCTGGTTTAGTTGTCAGGAGCTCCTTTAGTTTTTGTCTCAGAAAGTTGCTATCTATCCTTATATTCTGAATGACAGCTTTACTGGATAAAGTATTCTTGGCAGCATAATTTCCAGTCAGCACATTGAATATTTCCTGCCACTCCCCTTTGGCCTGCCAGATTTCAGTGGACAGGTCTGCTACGAACTTTATGTGTCTATCCTTGTAGGTTACGGACTTATTATCCTTACCTGCTTTCAGAATTCTCTCTTTATCCTTATATTTTGCAAGTTTCACTATGATATGTCATGGTGTTGGCCTGTTTTTATTGATTTTGAAGGAAGTTCTCTGTGCCTCTTGGACTTGGATGCCTGTTCCCTTCCCCAGATTAGGGAAGTTATCAGCTATTATTTGTTCAAATAAACCTTCTGACCCCTTTTCTCATTCTTCTGGGACTCCTATGATACAGGTATTTTTTCATTTCATAGAATCACTTAGTTCTCTAATTTTCCCCTCATGATCTAATAATTTCTTTTCCCTCTTTTTTTCAGCTTCATTATTTTTTCCTAATTTTAACTTCTATTTCAACTATTGTCTCCTCTGCTTCTTCAATCCTCACTGTCACTGTATCTAGTTTATTTTGCATCTCAGCTATAGCATTTTTGAATTCATCCTGACTAATTCTTAGGCCTTCGATTTCTGTATCAAGGATTTCTCTGGTGTCTTCTATGCCCAGGTATGAATCTTATGACTGTTGTTCTTTTTTTTTAAATTTTTATTTATTTTTGAGAGAGAGTGAAAGAGACAGAGTGTGAGAAGGGGAGAGGCAGAGAAAGAGGGAGAAACAGAATCTGAAGCAGGTTCCAGGCTCTGAGCTGTCAGCACAGAGCTTGATGTGGGCTTGAACTCATAAACTGTCAGATCATGACCTGAGCTGAAGTCAGACACCTAACCAACAGAGCCACCCAGGCTCCCCTTATGACTATTGTTCTAAATCTTGTTCATCTATATTGCTTATATCTGTTTTGAGCAAGATACAAGCTGGATGTGATTTCTTCTTGACCTTTCGTTGGGAAGAATTCCTCTGTCTTGTCATTTTGGCTAAATTTCTGTTTTTTGCATGTTTTAAAAGCATGTTATGTGTCCTGCTCCTGAGAGTACTACTATATAAAAATGGGTTATACACTGTCCAGGGCTTGGAACTCCAGGAATTGTTTCTGGTGTATGCTGTGTGCACTCTGCTATTGTGTTTTGGCTGGTCTATCCCACTGGCGGGTCCTCTGAAGATCTCTTCCTTGCTTGCAGTAGTGAAGTGTTAAGTCCTTTACCTAAGCGTGCTTTGATTTGTTCGTTAAAATAACCCTGGGGGTAAAAAGCAAGGGGGAAAGGCTTATTCCAAAAATAGAGAAAAGGAAAAGAAACAAAAGAAACCCAACAGAGAATCAAACAACCAAAAGACTGATTTCAAAGGCAGAGAAATGAAAAAAAATAGAAAAAAGCAGGAGAAAAGAAAACAGAATAAAAAAGCCTGATCAAAGAAAAAGGAAAAAAAAGGAAATGGGGAAAAAAAGGAACTATGAGCCTGATTCTAAAAGAAAAAGAGAACAGGGAGGAAAAAAGAACAAAAAGTTGTCTGTTGGCTCCTGGGGGGTGGGGGATAGTGGCCAGCCATGCTGGTCTGGAGGAGAGGGTGGCCATGTTGGCTCAGAATCAGTCCTGCCCAGTAAATAAGCAGTTTTCAGGCATAGAGGGGCAGGGTTGGTGTAAGCAGGTCCTGCTTCCATTGGCGGTCCATGTGTTGCTCTCTGAAGCCCCACTATTTTGGTGTTGGGGGGAAAGTGGCACCACCCCAATCTCTTGACCTTGAAGTGGGGATCTCAACCCCCACTGTCCAGACAGCCATCATAGAAGGGCAAGGGAAGTCAGATTTCCCTGTGCCAAAGCTCTCTTGCTTTTATTCTTGGGTGTGCAGCTGGGATTCAAAACCTAAAGTCTTAAAGGACCTGACACAGCACGGATCCACTCCTTTCCTCTCCAGGATGGAGAGTAGAGCCTCTCCATCCTGCTGATGAAAGGCCTTTGGCTGGAATCTGAAGGGTCTTTTGTCCTTGTGGAGGCAATAAACTCTTTTCCAAAAGTAGTCAAGGGAGAGGACTTTTCTCTCCCAGTTCATCCCAGAGTTCTCTACACCATACTATGCACTCTGGGGCCAGCTTCTTCCACCCCAGGAGCACGAGCCTCAGCTCCATTCCAGAAAAAGTCATGGACTTCCAAAACCTCAGGATTTGAGCTCCAAATGCTATTTTCAAAAAAGAACTGGAGAACTCAATACTTTTTGATCCCCAGTCTGTGGTCCAGAGAAGTTTTCCTCTTGTGCTAACTCAATACTGCACTTTCTCCACCCTTTTCTCTTTTTCTTCTTTCATCTCTCCATGGAAAAGTTTCCATCCTCTCTGTGGCACTGCCATTTTTCTCTCCCCTAAATCACATCCTTGCACCTGCCATGCTGTCTCCCACCAACTGTAGAGATCCTTCTGCCCCTTTGCAGATTGATTTCCTGGGTGTTCTAAGTAATCAGACCTCAATATAGCTGTGTTTGAGGGAAGAGAATCACAGTCTCCCTACTTAACTACTCCCTGAAATGATTTTTTAAAATATACTGTTATATACTGTTTGCTAGTATTTGACTGAGAATTTTTGCATCCATGTTCATCAAGGATATTGACCTATAATTGCCTTTTTTAGTGAGTCTTTGTCTGATGTTGGTATCAGGGTAATGCTGGCCTTATAGAATGAGTTACATCTTCCTTTTCTATTTTTTGGAATAGTTTGTCAAGAATAGGTATCAACTCTTTAAGTGTTTGGTAGAATTCCTCTGTGATGCCACTTGACTCAGGACTTTCATTTGTTGGGGGATTTTTGGCAACTGGTAGATTTTCTTTGCTGGTTATGGGTCTGTTCAAGTTTTCTATTTCTTCTTGTTTCAACTTTGGTAATTTATATTTTTGTAGGAATTTAAACATTTCTTCCAGGTTGTCCAATTTGTTGGCATATAGTTTTTCATAATATTCTCTTATGATTGTTTCTATTCCAGTGGTGTTGTTGCTATTTCTCCTCTTGCATTTGTGATTTTATTTATTGGGGTATTTTCTCTTTCTTTTCTTTTTTTTAGGTAGGTATGGCTATAGGTTTATCAGTTTTAATAATGTTTTCAAAGAAACAGCTCCTGATTTCATTGATCTGCTCTATTGTTTTATTGTTGTTTGGCTTTTGTTTTGTTTTGTTTTTAGTTTCTTTTTTTTTTATTATGAAATTTACTGTCAAATTGGTTTCCATACAACACCCAGTGCTCATCCCAAAAGGTGCCCTCCTCAATACCCATCACCCACCCACTTCTCCCTCCCACTCCCCATAAACCTTCAGTTTGTTCTCAGTTTTTAAGAGTCTGTTATGTTTTGGCTCCCTTCCTCTCTAACCATTTTTTTCCTTCCCCTCCCCCATGGTCTTCTGTTAAATTTCTCAGGATCCAGATAGGAGTGAAAACATGGAATCTGTCCTTCTCTGTATGACTCATATCACTTATCATGACACTCTCCAGTTCCACCCATGTTGCTACAAAAGGCCATACTTCATTCTATCTCATTGCCATGTAGTATTCCATTGTGTATATATATCACAATTTCTTTATCCATTCGTCAGTTAATGGACATTTAGGCTTTTTCCATAATTTAGCTATTGTTGAGAGTGCTGCTATAAA
Organism: Herpailurus yagouaroundi; assembly: GCF_014898765.1. NCBI lineage: Eukaryota > Metazoa > Chordata > Mammalia > Carnivora > Felidae > Herpailurus > Herpailurus yagouaroundi. The sequence continues at coordinate 2,376,646 of NW_024412443.1, forward strand.
CATTGGGGTACAAGTGCCCCTATGCATCAGTACTTCTGTATCGCTTGGGTAAATTCCTATCAGTGCTACTGCTGGGTCACAGGGTAGACCTATTTTTAATTTTTTGAGGAAACTCAACACTGATTTCCAGACTGGCTGCACCAGTTTGCATTCCCACCAACAGTGCAAGAGGGTTCCCCTTTCTCCACATCCTCACCAGCATCTATAGTCTCCTGATTTGTTTGTTTTAGCCACTCTGACTTGTGTGAAGTGGTATCTGAGTGTGCTTTTGATTTGTATTACCCTGATGAGGAGTGACGTTGAGCATCTTTTCATGTGCCTGTTGGCCATCCGGATGTCTTCTTTAGAGAAATGCCTATTCATGTCTTCTGCCCATTTCTTCACTGGATTATTTGTTTTTCGGGTGTGGAGTTTGGTGAGCTCTTTACAGATTTTGGATTCTAACACTTTGTCTGATATGTCATTTGCAAACATCTTTTCCCATTCCACTTTTTAGTTTGTTGGTTGTTTCCTTTGCAGTGCAGAAAGTTTTATCTTGATGAGGTCCCAATAGTTCATTTTTGCTTTTAATTCCCTTGTCTTTGGAGATGTGTCAAGTAAGAAATTGCTGCGGCTGAGGTCAGAGAGGTTTTTTCCTGCTTTTTCCTCTAAGGTTTTGATGGTTTCCTGTGTCACATTCAGGTCCTTCATCCATTTTGAGTTTGTTTGTGTGAATGGTGTAAGAAAGTGGTCTAGTTTCATTCTTCTGCATGTTGCTGTCCACTTCTGCCAGCACCGTTTGTTAAAGATACTGTCTTTTTTCCATTGGATATTCTTTCCTCCTTTGTCACAGATTAGTTGGCCATACTTGTGTGGGCCTAGTTCTGGGGTTTCTATTCTATTCCATTGGTCTATGTGTCTGTTTTTGTGCCAATACCATGCTGTCTTGATGATGACAGCTTTGTAGTAGAGGCTAAAGTCTGGGATTGTGATGCCTCCTGCTTTGGTCTTCTTCAAAATTACTTTGGCTATTCGGGGCCTTTTGTGGTTCCATATGAATTTTAGGATTGCTTGTTCTAGCTTTTAGAAGAGTGCTGGTGCAATTTTGATTGGGATTGCATTGAATGTGTAGATAGCTTTGGGTAGTATTGACATCTTGACAATATTTATTCTTCCAATCCATGAGCATGGAATGTTTTTCCTTTTCTTTGTATCTTCTTCAGTTTCCTTCCTAAGCTTCCTATAGTTTTCAGCATACAGATCTTTTACATCTTTGGTTAGGTTTATTCCTAGGTATTTTATGCTTCTTGGTGCAATTGTGAATGGGGTCAGTTTCTTTATTTGTCTTTCTGTTGCTTCATTATTAGTGTATAAGAATGCAACTGATTTCTGTACATTGATTTTGTATCCTGCGACTTTGCTGAATTCATGTATGAGTTCTAGCAGACTTTTCGTGGAGTCTATCAGGTTTTCCATGTATACTATCATGTCATCTGCAAAAAGTGAAAGCTTGACTTCATCTCTGTTGATTTTGATGCCTTTGATTTAATTCTGTTGCCTGACTACTTATTCTAGAACTTCCAACACTATGTTAAGCAACAGCGGTGAGAGTGAACACCTCTGTTGTGTTCCTGATCTCAGGGAGAAACCTCTCAGTTTTTCCCCATGGAGGATCATATTAGCTGTGGCTTTTCATAAATGGCTTTTATGATGTTTAAGTATTTTCCTTTTATCCCAATTTTCTCGAGAGTTTTTACTAAGAAAGGATGCTGAATTTTGTCAAATGCTTTTTCTGCATTGTTTGACAGGATCATATGGTTCTTATCTTTTCTGTTATTAATGTGATGTATCACAATGATTCATTTGCAAATGTTAAGGCAGCCCTGCATCCCAGGAATGAATCTCACTTGATCATGGTGAATAATTCTTTTTATATGCTGTTGAATTCGATTTGCTAGTATCTTATTGAGAATTTTTGCATCCATCTTCATCAGGGATATTGGCCTGTAGTTCTCTTTTGTTACTGGGTCTCTGTCTGGTTTAGGAATCAAAGTAATGCTGGCTTCATAGAATGAGTCTGGAAGCTTTCCTTCCCTTTCTATTTTTTTGGAATAGCTTGAGAAGGGTAGGTATTATCTCTGCTTTAAATGTCTGGTAGAACTCCCCTGGGAAGCCATCTGGTCCCAGACTCTTATTTGTTGGGAAATTTTTGATAACTGATTCCATTTCTTTGCTGGTTATGGGTCTGTTCAAGTTTCTATTTCTTCCTGTTTGAGTTTTGGAAGTGTGTGGGTATTTACGAATTTGTCCATTTCTTCCAGGTTGTCCAGTTTGTTGGCATATAATTTTTCATAGTATTCCCTGATAATTGTATCTCTGAGGGATTGGTTTTAATAATTCCATTTTCATTCATGATTTTATCTATTTGGGTCATCTCCCTTTTCTTTCTGAGAAGCCTGGCTAGAAGTTTATCAAATTTGTTTATTTTTTCAAAAAACCAACTCTTGGTTTCATTGATCTGCTCTACAGTTGTTTTTTTTTTTTTTTTTTTTTTTTTTATTCTACATTGTTTCTGGTCTAATCTTTATTATTTCTCTTCTTCTGCTGGGTTTGGGTGTCTTTGTTGTTCTGCTTCTATTTCCTTTAGGTATGCTGTTAGATTTTGTATTTGGGATTTTTCTTGTTTCTGGAGATAGGCCTGGATTGCAATGTAGTTTCCTCTCAGGACTGCCTTCGCTGCATCCCAAAGCGTTTGGATTGTTGTATTTTCATTTTCATTTGTTTGCATATATTTCTTAACTTCTTCTCTAATTGCCTGGTTGACGCCCTCATTCTTTTGTAGGGTGTTATTTAACCTCCATGCTTTTGGAGGTTTTCCAGACTTTTTCCTGTGGTTGATTTCAAGCTTCATAGCATTGTGGTCTGAAAGTATGCATGGTATGATCTCAATTCTTGTATGCTTATGAAGGGCTGTTTTGTGACCCAGTATGTGATCTATCCTGGAGAATGTTCCATGTGCACTCGAGAAGAAAGTATATTCTGTTGCTTTGGCATGCAGAGTTCTAAATATATCTAGCATGTCCTTCTGATACAGTGTATCATTCAGGGCCCTTGTTTCTTAATTGATCCTCTGTCTAGATGGTCTATTCAATGTTGTAATTGAAGTAGCAAAATAGCCTGCAATGACCACATTCTTATCAATAAGGTTGCTTATGTTTATGAGTAATTGTTTTATATATTTGGGGGCTCCTGTATTCGGCGCATAGACATTTATAATTGTTAGCTCTTCCTGATGGATAGACCCTGTGATTATTCTATAATGCCCTTCTTCATCTCTTGTTACAGCCTTTAATTTAAAGTCTAGTTTGTCTGATATAAGTATAGCCACTCCAGCTTTCTTTTGACTTTTAGTAGCATGATAGATAGTTCTCCATCCCCACACTTTGAATCTGAAGGTGTCCTCAGGTCTAAAATGAGTCTCTTGTAGACAGCAAATAGATGGGTCTTGTTTTTTTTTTTTTTTTTTAATCTATTCTGATACCCTATGTCTTTTGGTTTGCACATTTAGTCCATTTACATTGTGTTATTATTGAAAGATATGGGTTTAGAGTCATTGTGATGTCTGCAGGTTTCATGCTTGCAGTGATGTCTCTGGTACTTTGTCTCACAGGATCCCCTTAGGATCTCTTGTAACGCTGGTTTAGTGGTGAGGAATTCCTTCAGTTTTTGTTTGTTTGGGAAGACCTTTATCTATCCTTCTATTCTGAATGACAGCCTTGCTGGATAAAGGGTTATTGGCTGCATATATTTTTCTGTTCATCACATTGAAGATTTCCTGCCATTCCTTTCTGGCCTGCCACATTTCAGTAGACAGATCCGTCACGAGTGTTATCAGTCTCCCTTTATATGTTAGAGCATGTTTATCCCTAGCTGCTTTCAGAATTCTCTCTTTATCCTTGTATTTTGCCAGTTTCACTATGATATGTCATGCAGAAGATCGATTCAAGTTACGTCTGAAGGGAGTTTTCTGTGCCTCTTGGATTTCAATGCCTTTTTCCTTCCTCAGATCAGGGAAGTTCTCAGCTATGATTTCTTCAAGTACACCATCAACACCTTTCCCTCTCTTTTCCTCCTCTGGAATCCCAATTATGCATATATTATTTCTTTTAATTATGTCACTTAGTTCTCTAAGTTTCCCCTCATACTCCTGGATTTTTTTATCTCTTTTTTTCTCAGCTACTTCTTTTTCCATAGTTTTATCTTCTAATTCACCTATTCTCTCCTCTGCCTCTTCAATCCGAGCTGTGCTCGCCTCTGTTTTATTTTGCAGCTCATTTATAGCATTTTTTAGCTCCTCCTGACTGTTTCTTAGTCTCTTGATCTCTGTAGTAATAGATTCTCTGCTGTCCTCTATACATTTTTCAAGCCCAGCGATTAATTTTATGACTATTATTTTAAATTCATTTTCTGTTACATTGCTTAAATCGTTTTTGATCAGTTCGTTAGCTGTCGCTAGTTCCTGGAATTTCTTTTGAGGAGTAGTCTTCTGTTTTGTCATTTTGGATAGTACCTGGAGTGGCGGGGAACTGCAGGGCTCTTCCCCCATGCTGTCTGGAGTAACTTGTGTTGGTTGGTTGGCGGGGCCATAGTCAGACCTGATGTCTGCTCCCAGCTCACTGCTAGGGTCACTGTCAGACTGGTGTGTACCTTATCTTCCCCTCTCCCAGGGGCAGGACTCACTGTGGGGTGGTGAGGCCTCTGTCTGGGCTACTTGCACACTGCCAGCCTTGTGGTGCTGCTTAGCTGGGATCTGGCCTATTATCTGGGGTGGATCTGCAAGGGGCACAGTGGTGGGAGGGGCAGCCTCAGCTCCCTTTGCCTTTGGTGGTCTGCTTCCGGAGGGGCCCCTCTTCCGTGGGCCTCCCATCTAAGCTTGGCTCCAGAGAGTCTGTTCTGCTAGTCTTCTGGTGATTTTCTGGGTAAATTCAGCAGATGTGGGTGGAATCTCAGTGATCAGCAGGATGTGGTGAGCCCAGTATCCTCCTACACCGCCATCTCCCGGTCCTCTGGGTTATTTTTCCTGTATGTAAATTTTCTACCCTGCAACTTTGATTAGGTCTAATTTTTTTTTTTTGTTGAATCTTTTGTGTTATATATATATATATATATATATATATATATAATCACATCATATGTAAATAGAGTAAAATCTATCTTTTCCTTTCTAATTCTGATGCCTTCTATTTATTTTTGTTGCCTGCTTGTTCTGACTAGGATTTTGAGTATTAGGTGAATAAGAATGCAAAGAGTGGGCACTCTTTTCTTGTCCCTGATCACAGTGGAAAGGGTTTCAATTTTTCACCATTGACTATGATGTTACCTATGGGCTTGTTATATATATTACATGCCCATATTATGTTGTGATACATTTTTTATATGCCTAATTTTGCAAAAGTTTTTTAATCTTGAATGGATGTTGAATTTTGTTAAATGTTTTTTCTTCTATTGAGAAAATCAAATTGTCTCTCATTTTATTGCTCTAATTCATCACATTTATTGATTTGCATATGTGAAACCATCCTGTCATCCCAGGGATAAATTCCACTTGACTTGGTGAATAATAGTTTACATGTGCTGCTGAATTCAGTTTACTATTATTTTGTTGAGAATTTTTGCATCTAAATTCATGAAGAATATTGGCTTGTGGTTTTCTTGTAGTATCCTATGTAGTTTGATATCAGGGTAATACTAGCGTCAAAAATGAGTTTCTCTGATTGGGAAAGTTTGAGAAGGATTGCTGCTAATTCTTTAAATGATGACAAAATTCATCAATGCACCTATCTGGTCCTAAGCCTTTTTTTGTTGGGAGTTTTTTGATTACTATTTCAATCTCCTTAGTAGTAGCTGATCTGTTCAGATTTTCTATTTCTTCTTGGTTCAGTTTTGGTAAGTTGGATGTTTCAAGAATTTTTCCATTTCTTCTAAGTTGTCCAGTTTATTGGGTATAGTTTTTCATAGTAACCTCTAATGCTCCTTTATATTTCTGTGGTGTCAGTTGTAATGTTTCCTCTTTCAATTATAATGCTGTTGATTTGGGTTCTCTCATTTTTTCTTGGTTTGTCTAGCTAAAGGTTTATCAATTTTGTTTATCTTTTCAAAGAACCAACTCTTGTTTTGTTCATCTTTTTTTATTGTTTTCCTGTTTTCTATTTTTTTTTTATTTCTCTCTAATCTTTTTACTTTATTCCTCTTGGTAACTTTGAAGTTTAATTTTTAAAAAAATTTTTTTTAACATTTATTTATTATTGAGACACAGAGCATGAGCAGAGGAGGGGTGGAGAGAGGGGAAGGCACACAGAATCTGAAGCAGGCTCCAGACTCTGAGCTGTCAGCACAGAGCCCAATGCGGGGCTTGAACTTACAAACTGTGAGATCATGACCTGAGCCGAAGTCTGTCGCCTAACCAACTGAGCCACCCAGGTGCCCCACCTCTTGGTAACTTTGGATTCAGTTTGTTCTTATTCTAGTTCCTTGATATGTGAAGTTAGATTTTTTTAGGATCACTCAATTTTCTTGATATATTCATTTATAGCTAAAAACTTTTGGAATAGAACAGATTTTGCCATATTTTGTAAGTTTTGGTATGTTGTGTTTCCATTTTTGTTTTTCTTGTTTTGTTTTTCTTTCTTCTTTTTTTTTTTTTAATTTCTCCAGCAAATTTTTTAAACCTGTTGGCTGTTCAGGAGAGTGTTATTTGATTTCCTTGTATTCTTGGATTTTCAGTTGTTCTCCTGTTATTGATTTGTACTTTCATACCATTGTGGTCAGAAAAGATACTTGGCATTATTTCAGTCTTTTTGAATTTGCTAAGACTTGTTTTGTGGCCTAACATATGATCTATTTTAGAAAATGCTCTGTGTACATGTGAAAAGAATGTGTATTCTGCTGTAGTTGGTGTGAGTGTTCCAACCACAATCTATTGTCTTCCAGCAGTATAGGCTACTAGTCCAAGATCCCAATGTTGGCAGAGTTTGTTCCTCCTAAGGCTGTGATGAAGAATCAATTTCATACATCTTTTTCAGTTTCTGCTGGTTTGCTGGCAATGTTCCACATCCTGGGCTTACAAATGCATCACCTCTTAGCTTTCATCTCTACATGGTATTGTCTCTGTGTTGGTGTGTGTCTTTGTATCCAAATTTCCCTGTTATAGACATAGAAGGTACCAGTCAGGTTGAAATAGGGCTCACTTTCTTGACTTCTTCTTAACCAATTGCATCTTCAATGACCTTATTTTAAAATAAGGTCACATTCTGAGGTACTGGGGGTTCAGACTCCAGCATAAAAGGTTTTGGGGAACATAATTCAACCCATAATACTATCTGTCAAAACCAGAATCATAATATGAATGCTCTCTTATTATTTCTTCTTAAATTTATCAGGGATTTATTGCCATGCTGGTATATACAGATTTGGGCATAATATTACATAATATTCATTATAGTGATTTATTTAAGTTCTTATTGAATAGTGAACCTTTGGATGAATTTTTCCCTTTTTACTATTACAAGTAACTATGAAAAACGTATTTGTTTTTTAAAATTTTTTAAAATATGTTTTCAATTTATTTTTGAGAGAGAGAGAGACAGAGCATGAGCAGGGGAAGGGCAGAGAGAGAGGGAGACACATAATCGGAAGCAGGCTCCAAGCTCTGAGCTGTCAGCATAGAGGCCCCCACGGGGCCCAAACACACAAACTGTGAGACACGACCTGAGCCAAAGTCGGATGCTTCACTGACTTAGCCACCCAGGGGTCCCTGAAAAAAATACTTGTTTATATAACTTTATGTATGTGTAGATATTTCTCTTGCGATGGATACCTATACGTGTAATTAATGAGGGAACACTTGTAGGCATTTTATATTTTGTTAGGCATAGCCAAATATCTTGAACTTTAGAACTTTATCTCTGGTTGCATTTTGCACCCCCTACCCCCAATATTACACAACTGCCACAAGGTAAGCATTTGCAAAATTCTTTAATTTTTATTACTTACTCCCCACCCTCATCCCTTTGTCGCCTGCCTGTCCTTTCTTTACTGCCTTGTTGAACAGTGGCACTTTCCAGAGGCTTATCAGCCAATAAACAGAGGAAAATCCTCGATTTTCTTTACTTTCAGTTCCTTCTACCTTCTTTTTTCTTTTGACAAACACCAGAGGAGTTTTCTAAAATACAGATTTGATAATATTGAGTCATTTATTTAAAACAAAAACAAAAGCAAAAACCTCCAAAGTTTGTGTTTCTTTGCATGGTACACGAAACTATCTGTGACCAGCTCTAGATCACTATTTCCGCCCTTTCACCTAACACACCGTTCACTCCATTTTGAGTCATATTGAATTCGTTTTTAGTTTTAGGAACCTGGCCTCTTTCACCCTTCCTCCTCTTGCTTACTGCCTTCCTTTTGCCTGTATGCAAAATACCCTCCCACCCTCACAGTCCATCTAAGAAGCTTCTTCTTATTCTTCAAGTAATTTCCCTGTTACTCAGCTTTTCCATTTAAAAATAAGGATAAAAACAATACCTGCATCTTGGTTTTGTAGTAATTCAATGTGATAATCCTGTTTAAAGTCATTGTCTTGGCAAAACATATAGTAAACCCTCAATAAATGTTAAATTTACTTCAATATTTTTTGGAACACATATTTATAACCTAAGGCATATCATTAGTAAATAAAAAAAAAAAAAAGACAGGAGCACCTGGGTGGTTCAGTTGGTTGAGTGTCAGACTTCGGCTCAGGTCATGATCTCATAGTTTGTGGGTTTGAGCCCTGAATCAGGCTCTGTGCTGACAGCCCAGAACCTGGAGCTTGCTTCGGATTCTGTGTCTCCATCTCTCTCTGCACTTCCCCCACTTACACTTTGTCTCTCTCTCTTTCTGTGAAAAATAAATGTTTTTTAAAAAAATTTAAAAAACCCAATAATTTAACAATATAGTACATGGCAAAATATCTGTGCCCAGTGAATGTAGAACTTAGTTGAATGGATTGCTTGATACCAAGATGTACATACAAAGTTGGTTACATCTGTTGAATCAAGTGGATTTGTTGGTAGAATTGGGTGTTCAATTGACTAAACATTTTGTTATGCACTCCACGTACCCATCACTCAGTCTCAATGTTACCAATATTATCAATGTTTTGACAATTCATATGTGACTCATTCTCAACAAAATCATCCTGTGCTTGTAACTGTTGTCACTTCATGGTGCACTGCTCCTCAAACATCTGTTTCATATATTTTCTAATCCTTTTCTGGGGAGGATGGCAAAGCTTGCCAGTTTGTAACTTTCAAATGGTCTTTCCTTTCTTTTTGGATGACTCTCTTCAGTCTTCTGGAATGTTGTTCATCTTTTCCAGTGTCTTAGTCTGTTCAGGCTACTGTAACAAAAATACCATTTTCTGGGTGACTCAAACAACAAACATTTATGTTCAAAGTTCTGGATCCTGGAAGCCCAAGATCAAGGTGCTTGTAGATCATCTGATTTCTGGTAAGAACTCTCTTCCTGGCTTTCAGACAGCCACCTTCCTGGTGTGTCCTCACATGGCAGTAGAGGCATGGGAACTCTCTGGGGTCTGTTTTACAAAGGTGCTAATCCCATCATGAAGACGATACCCTCAAGACCTATTTACCCCTTAAAGGCCATACTTTCTAATACTATCACATTGAGGATTAAGATTTCAACATATGATTCTGAGATGACACAAACATTCAGTTCAGAACAGCCAATAATCCTGCAAATCCCTTGTACATGTTAAATAGAGTCCATCTGATAAAATTATTCTTAACTGGCCATTCTTAACTCACTAGAAGCCCCTCAGAACTTGCCTTTTGTTTGTTTGTTTGTTTGTTTTGTTTTGTTTTGTTTTGTTTTGTTTTGTTTTGTTTTTACTCCTCCATTTTGGGCTTCATTCCCTTCTTTGTCTTGCTTATTCTATTTTTTAAATTATGATTCATCCTTGACTGGGAAAACAAGTACTTCTGTTTTCTTTTGATCACCTGCTCATGCTACTTTATATGTTTCTATTTTTCCTGATTCTAAGACATCTTGGAGCTTAAAGGCATGTCATTGTTAAGGATTGTGGAAGGAAAGAATATGATTGCATGAGATGTTAAGTCAAGGTTTTGTTGAGGCCCTAGCATATGTGGCTTTCTGTATACTGTATACCACCCTCTGAGCTTCTATGCCGGAGTGATGTAGCTCTCTACTTCAAAGCCCTCATGCTTCTGTTAGTGATAGAATATGTTCAACTTGACCCAAGTGTAGTACACCAAAAACCTTAATCCCACTGAGTGTAATGCAAATTTAGAGCTTTATTCTCTGAGAGACTCCTTCCAAGGCAGAAGCAACAAGAATATGGACAGAAGGGGCAACAGAGGTGAGATGGCACTAGAAGGCTTAAGTCTAGGTCCCCCATCCACTGAACACTTGCTCTTTGACCCTAAGAGAAACATATGCTTTGATAAACCTAAAATTTCTGATCTGTAACAGATACATAATAGTTACTGCGGCACTGCTAACTTCCTCAGTTAATGTGAGAGTCAAATAAGGCAAGTCTGTGCAATGTGGTAGGAATTATCAGTGACAGACAACTTGGGATGTATTTCTTGAAGATGTCATGGTAGGGAGCATGCATGGCAGACGGAATATGCATAAGAAGGAAGAAGGATGTGGAAGGAATCTGGATTAATTTGCTTTTGCTCTGTCTCTTCTACTGATCCCAGCCAAGCATCTGCTGAGACTATTTGTCTCTTTTATGTGGCCAGAGACAAGGAGTCATGTGCTCCTCAGATTGTATCCAAGATGCTGGCTCCTCATCTTGAAGTTGAAGGATGTAGCTTTTTAGATAAGAGATTCCTCTGGTGAGATAGCTGTGCAATGTTCAAGGAAGTCTGAACACTGATGACTCTTTTCCTTGTTCCTTCTCCAGGTTGATGAATTCTGGACTTACATCAGGTTGCTGCCCAGCTCTGTCTTCAGTGCTCAGCACTAACCAGAAACTCACACACCTTTACCTAAGGGGCAATGCTCTTGGAGACACGGGGGTGAAGCTACTCTGTGAGGGCCTCTTGCACCCCAGCTGCAAGCTTCAGATATTGGAGTAAGTCCCTTAGCTTTTTTTTTTTTTAATTTTTGCTTATTTATTTTTGAGTGAGAGAAAGGCAGAAAGAGAGGGAGAGAAAGGATCACAAGCAGGCTTTGCACTGCCAGTGCAGTTTGAACTCCCAATGTGGGACTTGAACTCACACACTGTGAGATCATGACCTGAGCTGAAACAAAGGGCGGCTAAAGAAACTGAGCCACCCAGGTGCCCCAGTCCCTTAGCTTATTACAATGATGTGGATGCATGGTGGCTAAGGTGTGTATGTGTGTGTGTGTGGGGGGGGTAATGATAGAATGATTTGTACCTGAGAAGTAATGATGTTCTCCTAAGGTTTGGCTTGTTACAGGATCATGCACCTGGGAAGAATTCTACTTCTCAGTGATGTAAAGGCAAATACTGGATTTGGATTTGTGGATTTCACCACAAAAGAATAGAAATATATGACACTTGTGTTTTAGGGAAATTTAGGGAGAGGCATAGAATTGGGGAAAAATCAATTCACAAACTACTATTCCTAATTTGATCTGCACAATCCAGTAGACTGGAAAAAAATACTATCATCTGAAAAGGAAAGAAGAATAACCACAGGCACAGAGGATTATTCTAAGTTTGTTAATCCTGTGCTTTTTGTGCATTTGAAACATTTCAGGCTGAGATCTGGGGCACCTGCTGGGATGGCTAAGGGGACATTTTCTTTAAATCACCCTGTTTCTTGCAGATTGGACAACTGTAGTCTCACCTCACACTGTTGCTGGGACCTTTCCACACTTCTGACCTCCAACCAGAGCCTGCGGGACCTGAGCCTAGGCAACAATGACCTTGGTGATCTGGGGGTCATGCTACTCTGTGAGGTGCTGAGGCAGCAGGGCTGCCTCCTGAAACGCCTGAAGTAAGTGTGCTCTTCAGAGATTCACGTGGTGGGGTTCAGAGTACAAAGGACAGGTTGACCAGTTATCAAAACCTGGGAGGGCTTCATTTGTACTCAGACTGAGGTTTGTTTTTTTTTTTTTTTCATAAGGAATGTGAGTCATGAACCACATATTTAACTTCATCCAGACTTTATGCAGACATTAACTTTGAAAATCAAGTTTCAGTTCAGTGTGAAAAGAGTTTCCATTCATTTTCCTGAAAGAAACCCAAGCCCCAATGAAAGTTGCCAAATAGAATTACATGGCTATGCAAGGGACTGGACTTTGCAGAACTGGAGGAGTCCATGGTTCACTGTAATTGCCAAGGTCTTTGCACAGTGGGGTGTTGTAGGTCTTGTTTCTGAAGACTTCCAAATGGAAAGAGAGTTTCAGAATCAGCAAGATTGGAAATTCCACAGACGTCAGTTCATCTCATTGTGTTGGGTTTCATTATTAGTAATATCACTCATTACCTCTTGAGTAAGAACTCCCTAGTGAGTCTCCTACCTTGGTCAGTCAGGACAATCACAGTCTCCACTGAAGACATTTCCCTCACTTTGCTTTAGAGGCAACACCCTGGATTTTCTTCTACTTCATGAGCTGTTTCTGCTCAGTCTCCTTTACGGATTCTCTTTATCAACCTGACCTGCACATGCTGCATCCCCAGGATGCAATCATTGAGCTAATTTTTCTTATCTAAACTCTATATTGTGTTTGCATCATCTAGTCTTCTGGCTTTATCGTATATGTCCTGTGTCACCCAATTTATACCTGCATGAATTCCATGTCCAAACGCTAGTCTGACTTTCCATTTGTCTAATAAACCTAAACTTTACATGTCCAAATTCAAGCCTGCATTATACCCCCCACCCCATCTAACACCTGCTTCTTTCCCATCTCCACCAACGCTTACTCATTGTGAATTGCTCAGGCTAAAAAAGAAATCCTGTGTCACCTTTGACACCTTTTTCTTATGCACATGTCCAACGTGTTGGCATGTCCTAATAGCTCTTCTTTCATAACATACCTGCTTGTTGATCTCTTCTTGCCAACTTCATGACTTGTACCCTGGTTCAAGCCATTGTCCCCTCTTATCTGGATTGTTCTGGTGGCATTCTGCCAGGCTCCTCTGCACGTAGTATTCTTACCATGGCAGATGGAGGGTGCAACTAAAACATGAGTCAGGGGCACCTGGGTGGCTCAGTTAGTTAAGCATCTGACTCTTGATTTTGGCCCAGGTCATGATCTCATGGTTTGTGGGATCAATCCCCACCTCAGGCTCTGTGCTGACAGTGTGGAATCTGCTTGGGATTCTCTCTCCCTCCCTCTCTCTGCACCTCCCTTGCTTGCTTGCTCTCTTTCTCTGTCTCTAAACAAACAAACAAACATCAAAAAAATGAATCAGTGATCATATCATTCCTACCAACATGCTCTAGTGACTTCCTATCACATTTCAAGATCCACAAACTCATGGTATTGTGTAAGGCCTCATGTGATCTGGCTCCTGTTGCTCCTGCAAATTCATCTTCTCCTAATACTTGTTCTTTGTGCTCCACTGATATCTTTGCAGTTTTGCAAAAATACGGTCACCTTTTCATGTGCTGTTTCTTCTGCCTAGAACTCTCTCCCCTTTGATATCCACATGTCTTGTTTCCATGTGTCCTTAAATTCTCTGCCTAAAGGTCTTCTACGTGTCTGTCTCTGACCATCCTAATGAAAAGAACAGATCAGCATATCCTTCTTGTTTTTGCCTTTTTTTTCTTATTTTCCTCTGTAGTATTAATCAGCAGCATACATACACGCTATATCATTTCAGCAGAATACTTACGTGCTATATCATTTTCTTTTTCATTTATTATCTATATCTTACCAAGTAATATAAATTCTATATTATAACAAGGACTTCTGTTCTTGTTCATGACCTCAAGGCTAAGAACCAACTGGAATGCAAGTTTGAATAAACAGAAGTTTGGATCAGCATTGCATCCTTATGCAGACACAGTGGAGCATGTTTACTGAAGGAAAGCCAACATTCTCAGAGCTAAGATAAATAGAGGGACAAAGTGTAGGATATGTCAGGATGAAGCCAGGGACATTACTGTATGTGGAGTCCTGACCCACCCCAGAAGGACACTCTGGAGGTAAGGGACAAGCTTCAAATAGGCTGAAAAGCCCATGGATCCAATCAACCTATCTCATTAGCTCAGGCTGCCTTAAACAAACAGGCATTTATTTCTCACAGTTTTAGAATACGGAAAATCTAAGATCACAGTGCCCAGTAATTCCACTTCTAGTGAGAGCTTTCTTCTAGGCTTACAGAGGGCTGCCTTCTTCCTGTGTCCTTATATGGCAGAAAGAGAGCAAGGCAGGGACAGGGAGACAGAGTGTGTGTATCTCTTATCATAAAGGCAGTGATACCATCATGAGGGCCCACCCCCATGACCTTATCTAACCCTAATTATATCCCAATGGCCCTATTTCCAAATACCATCACATTGAGAATTAGGGCTTCCGTGTATGAATTTTGGAGAAATACAAACATTGAGTTCATAACACAACCAAATCAAGGTTGTTAGAAATGATGCAGGACAAATGGTATGATTTCTTAGCTAAGTTGCAAGGGAAACTTACAAAAATAAAAAAGGGGAAGAATGTATCAAAGAACACTTTAGAGGCTGCAATGTGTGAGCTTCGTATGTCTCCTGATTCAATGAACATAATATAAAAGTGTATCAGTCAGTTGAGGAAATTTAAACACTGATTGGACATATGTTGATAATAAGAAATTATTGTTAACGTAAAAAAAAATTTTTTTTAAGTTTATTTATTTTGAGAGAGAAAGAGAGAGTTTGAGCCAGGGAGGGGCAGAGAGAGTGTGAGAATCCCAAGCAGGCTCCACACTGTCAACACAGAGCCTGACACGGGGCTCAAACTCATGAACTGTGAGATCCTGAGCTGAGCCAAAATCAAGAGTTGGGTGCTTAACCCACTGAGACACCCAATTGTTAACTTTTTACAGTGTGAAAATGGCATTGTGGTTGTGTTTTAAAAAGGCTTCATTTAGTGTCACATAGTTAAATATTTATAGATGTATGAAATGCTGTGTTTGTAATATCCATTGATGTGAGGAGTAGTGGGGGCAATAGATAAAACAAGATTGGCCATGAGTTATTAATTGTCAAATCTGGGTAATAGGCATATGGGGATCCCTTATACTATTTTCTCTAAATTTACATATGTTGAAACATTTCCAAACTTGAAGGTTAAAAATATAACAGAAACAACATTTGGCATGAGGTGTAGCATCAGAGACCTTAGAAGTGTGTTAGGTTAAGGGAAGTAAGGAGATGAGATTTATTAGGCAAAAACAAAAACAAACAAACAAAAAAACAAAACAAAACAACTCTGAGAGTGTTCTTTGAAGAGTAGAACCCAAGGCTCTCTTTTGCTTTTTACAGGTTGTGTGGAATGTATTTCAATTATGATACAAAATGTGCATTAGAAATACTTCAAGAAGAAAAGCCTGAGTTGACCATTGTCTTTGAGCCTTCTTGGTAGCAGTTGAAGCTGGCCGCCAGATGCCAGCGTTTTGGCTCCCTGCTGTCCCAGTGTAGACAAGTGGGAGGGAGCACTCCTCCATTCAGGGTTAAGACCATCACTCCATGATTCTTCTGGTCCAGTGTGGGACAGCGAAACCTTGCTGATGGTGCCTTTGTGTCAAGAATATGAGCATCTCCTGTACCCCTGGCTTGAAGACACCAAGACAATGAAGTCATCCAAATGATGTGGTTCTCATCGTAGAAACTTAGTCATCCAAATGATGTGGTTCTCATTGTAGAAACTTAGTCACCATTCTTGGTGACCTCATATGACTTACTCATTTAAGAAAGCACGTTTTCTCTTTTTACTCTCTCTAAATCTCCTTTCCCTCATATCTTTTTTCACTCCTCTTTGCTCTGTTTACTTTTACCCATATCATCACTCTTACATTATTTCCCTTTACTGAGGGTAACAGAAAAAGTAAACTGTATTATGTTGCAATTTTGTGGCAGCAACTTATTTATTTAAAATTTTTGTAACAGGTATATTTTCTAATAAAATAATTCATGTTTATTTTACCTGGTGAAATTTCAAAAAATATAAAACCTTTTGTATTTATTGATTTAAATGCTCTCTTTTCCTTAATTAAAGGTACCTAGAAATCTCTCTACTTTAAAGATAAGTTAAATTGCTTTATGCATTTAAAAAATCTCTTTACCAAATGGTTCAGTTGTAATGCATGGGGAAAAAAATCACCTTGCTCTCATTCTGATGGTTGAAATTTCAGCTCTGGTAGGACAGAAAGTTGAAAATCATATACAGGACAGTATTAGAGTAGATGGAGCCTGTACTCCTAAATAGAAGTATTGTGTAGAAAATACATTTTGCCTTCAATTATAAGAGCTTATCTTGGATTTATCTCAGGAGCAGTTCATCTGCCACTCTTTTCATAGCATTAAATCATTAATAAATATTGACTAATTGCTTCTCTACACATGGGGCAACTCTTGAACCACACAGAATTGTTCAGGATGGAAACATTGCTTCATCTGTCAAATGAACTATCCAGACTTTGCTACTCAAACTATGGCCTATGGACTGTTGATATAAGGAGCTTACACAAGAATGTAAATCAATCCCATTCCTAAGTATGCTTTTTAGATAAGGTGACTTTTTTTTTCTTGGTAAGACTGTCTCAATAAAGAAAGAAGTATATGATTTATATTCTGTTAGAAACTTTTTTTTCTTTTTCTTTTTTGCCTAGGACCAGCCCTTTTTAGTAACTCTGGTCTAGATTTTTGTTTTTTGCATCTGGGTGAAGTGAACTATTACAGACTGTCTCCCTGCTAGAGACGTCTTGACACACAGGGTAAAATGTAATTAAAGCACAGTTAAGCTTGAAAGAGGAAAAAAAAAATGGGCACGAGGAACTTAAAACTGAGTTAGGAATTTACCCCTCAATGACTCAGAGGAAGATCTGAATTAATACACATTCCACAATAGGACTATTAATTTGGAAATATCCATGAGGCTTTCCACACCAGCAGAACTAAAAAATAAGTAAAGTTGCTGGATAGAAGATCAATCTATAAACATCAATAGCATGCGATTGGAAAAAAAAAATCATTCTCAAACATCTTAGTAAAGATTGGATCAGGTATGAAGCAGCAATGCATACTAAAATCTAAAGAGAAGTTTAAATCAGAGCAGGATACTTCTGTAGTCTGAGAGTTATCTCTCCTCAGTTGGCTAATCAATTGCTAAAGAAGAATAGTAACTTTATAAAGAACAGGAACTAGATAGTACCCTGACCACCTAAAAAAAAAGATCGATGGGTGCAAATGGATGTCTGCTTTTGGGTGAGATAACTTGAGAAGGAAATATTGTCACTTGTGTGTAATTCTGGCTGAGAATGCATACCCAGAATCTAATTATCAGGAAATACCAGATCAACTCCAAATGAGGAAGTTCTATTAAAAAGGAGAGTACTATCATCATCATTATTATTATTATTTATTGTTATTATTTTTAAGACAGTGAGTGGGGGAGGAGAGGCAGAGGGAGAGAGAGAGAATCTCAAATAGGCTCCACACTGACCATGGAGCTCAATGTGGGTCTTCACCCCATGACCCTGGGATCATGACCTGACCTGAAATCACTCAGCTGACTGAATAACCCAGTCTTCCCTTCACCTTGGTTTAGATTTGCATTTCCCTGATGATGAGTGATGTTGAGTGTCTCTTCATGTGTCTGTTAGCCATCTGGATGTCTTCATTGGAAAAATGTCTATTCATGTCTTGTGCTCATTTCTTAACCAGATTATTTGTTTTAGTTTTAGTTTTAGGTTCTTTTTTTTTTGGGGGGGGTGTTGAGTTTGGTACATTTTTTATAGATTTTGGATACTAACCCTTTATCTGATATGTTATTTGCAAATATCTCCTCCCATTCTGTAGGCTGACTTTAGTTTTGTTGGTTGTTTCCTTCACTGTGCAGATTTTTTTTTTTATCTTGATGAGGCCTCAATGGTTCATTTTGCTTTTATTTCCTTTTCCTGCAGAGACATGTCAAGTAAGAAGTTGCTGCGGCCTCAGTCAAAGAGGTTGTTGCCGGTTTTCTCCTCTAGGATTTTAATGGTTTCCTGTAAAGATACACTTTAAAAGTGGAGCTAAATGTACAGTAATGCGACTATAGTCAACAATACCATATTGTATTCTTGAAATTTGCTAAGAAGGTGGATCTTAAGTGTTCTCATCACACATGAACATACACAACAATGTAAAAGGGTGACTATGTGAAATGATGGACATGTTAAGTAGCTTGATTGTGGTAATTATTTCACAATGTATACTCATTTCAAAACATCACATTATACACTATATATTATATATATGTAAATAAATAAATTTGGATAAAAAACAACAAATTGCATTGCATGACACGCAAGCATATAGACACAGATCAACAAACTAACAGAATGAAGTTATAATAAAAGCATATTGTTTCCTTTGGGGAGAAAAATAAATGTATAAACCAGTTGGAAGAAAACAGAGCAAAATATGTAAGATATAAGCTTAATGTGTTTCTTGAAATAGACTTAAAATGACAAAAGGTTGGCAAGTTAAATTATTTTAAAAAGTAAAATTTTTGAGTATTGTTGCAAAGTTAGAATTTTAGCTCTATCTTAAGCCCTCCTGTGCCGGGCTGGGGTCCACGTTTTACTCCAGCCATCATTGTGCTCACCAGCTGCACACAGATACAATGTGACAGACAGCATGTCCCATCAGTGGACTGCTTATATCTCTGCCTTTCATCCT
The DNA here is from genome assembly GCF_014898765.1 of Herpailurus yagouaroundi. Taxonomy (NCBI): domain Eukaryota; kingdom Metazoa; phylum Chordata; class Mammalia; order Carnivora; family Felidae; genus Herpailurus; species Herpailurus yagouaroundi. Next base: position 2,395,548 of record NW_024412443.1, read on the forward strand.
GGCAGCTTCTGTGACAGTGTATAGGGCACTTGCAGACGTGCCCCAGGCTCAATCTGCCAGGACAACAAAGCTAATGACCTGTGGAGCTGACTTTGATCATTTGGGTGGGGGCCATGATGAAGACCCCTACTTCCTTTCTGAGATAACATTCTACAAGCCCTTCTGAAGACCTTGGTGGGTTTGAGTCCCTGGATTTAGTTGTAGGGGCCAATTTATTAGGCTTCCCTGGCATTCACTTTCCTTTTGCTATGGATCCTACTGTGTAGCCTCACCCCACCCAGGCCATTCCAATTCACATGTTAAAATCCTAACCCCCAGTACCTCAGAGTGTGACCTTATTTGGAAATAGGGCCATCGCAAATGTAATTAGTAAAGGTAGAAATATAGTGGAGTAGGATGAGTCCTAATTTATAACTAATGTGACCTGATATAAAGGAGTGGAATTTGGACACAGATATGCATACGGGGAAAACACCATGTGAAGGCAGAGATCTACAAGTCGTGTGATGCCAAGGATTTCCAGGAGACAACCAGAAGCTAGGAGACAGGCATGGAATGGATTTTTCCTCATTGCCCTTTGAAGGAACCACCTCTGCTGGCATATTTCTAACCTCCGCAACTGTGAGGTGATACATTTGTATCATTTAAACTACACAGTCTGTGGCAGCCCTAGTAAATGAATATAGCCTATAACAGCAAAATGTATAGTCAGGTTAAAATGGCACCATTCACTCTCAGAATTGAGGCTATCACTGGCATTCAGTGGACCCTTTCCAGTGACCAGACTTTGAAGAAATCCTTGTGGAAATGAAGGAGGTCCACCCTATGTATGTCCTCATCTTATTTAATTACAACTGCAATTATGCTTTTTCAAATAAGGTCATATTCTGAGGTGCGAGGCATTAGGGTTTCAATATATGAATTCTGGGAAACACAATTCAACTCATAAATCTACCCTCTCCCCAAATTCATGTTCTTTTCACATGTAAAATATATTCACCATCTCTCAATGTTCCCTAGAGTCCTAACTCATTCCAGCATCTAATTTCAGGTAAATATCATCTAAATCAGATTTGGGTGAGATTTGAGGGAAGATACATCCTTTCCAGCCTTGAATGTGTAAAATCAGACATCATACCATGTGCTTCCCAAATACAGTGGTGTGGCAGATGTAGGATAGATGTCCCCATTCCAAGGGAGAAGAATCAGGAGGGAAATAGGAGTCATTGGTCCCAAGCAAGTATGTGACCTGACAGGACACATTTCATTAGATTTCAAGGCTTAAGAATAATCCTCTGTGGTTATGCTCTGCCCTCCTTGTCTGGCCCCTGGAACTGAGGAAGACACAATCCTACCCCTGGGCCTGTACCTTCTGGGCCTGATGGCCATGGCAGCCTTGTCCAACTCTGAACCAGCTTTGGGATTATTCTTTCCTTTTCTTGAAGGTTAATGTATATTTCCAGATACATAGCTTTGTTGGCCCTTTTCCTGCCTGTAGAATCTTACATGGACAGCGTTCCCTCATTTCATTCTGTATCTGTCGCCTTAAGCTTCCAAGCTGTCGTGTTTCTGTGGATAAAACATTCACAAAAATGTTGTTGGTCTCCTGTGCAATTCACAGGGATCCAAACCATCAGAGAAGTAGGTCTTTCATAGATCTTTCCATATACCATACCTCTATTCCTGGCTTCAGCTAAGAAGGTTGATTTGGTAATGTCATTGCTGGAATGTGAAAATTATATGTATAGCTATTTATAAATATAAATAAACTGCTATTTAAGTAAGGTATGGTTTAAATATTTACTGTTTATCTAATGCCAAACAATTGGATTAAGAGGTCTTAATGTTTCAGTACTTTGTCTAGTGGCTCCACCTAGTGGATCTGCTTATTTTCTATTTGAAAGGTAACCCTTTCAAATAACAGTTCTGAATCTTTCTCATTCTTTTACGACTTATTTTTCCCCTTAGTTTGTTCATTACATAGTTTTTGCTACTGGGAGTTGTTGTGAATATCTCTGTCATGCTCCAAGGTTTAATGGGAATCAATCTAAGATTCATAATTCTTGGCTTCTTTTACAGTAAAATTCTTGGCTTCTTTTACAAATTCTTGGCTTCTTAGCATAGTGGTTACAATTGGGACTCTGGGTCCTAGACTACTACTGGGTTTATTATTATTAATAAACAAGTCAGTATTTCATAGTGACATTTACTGTTTCAAAATAAGACGAAAGTGTTCTTAACTTCTTTGGCATTATTTATTTATTTTATTATTATTATTTAATGTAATTTAGTATCAAATTGGCTAACATAAAGTGTGTAAAGTGTGCCTCTGATTTTTGGGATAGATTGCTGTGGTTCATAGCTTATGTACAACACCAAGTGCTCATCCCAACAGGTGCCTTCCTCAATGCCCATCACTCATTTTCCCTTCTTCCCCCACTCCCCATCAACCCTCAGTTTGTTCTCTGTATTTAAGAGTCTCTTAGGGTTTGCCTCACTCCCTCCCTGTAACTTTTTTTCCCCTTCCCTTCCCCCATGGTGTTCTGTTAAGTTTCTCAAGCTACTCATATGAGTGAAAACACATGATATCTGTCTTCCTCTGACTGACTTATTTCACTTAGCATAATACACTCCAGTTCCATCCACGTTGCTGCAAAAGGCCAGATTTCATTATTTCCCATTGCTAAGTAGTATTCCATTGTATATACAAACCACGTCTTCTTTATCCATTCATCAGTTGATGGACATGTAGGCTTTTTCCATAATTTGGCTATTGTTGAAAGTGCTACTATAAACATTGGGGTACAAGTGCCCTTATGCATCAACACTCCTGTATCCCTTGGGTAAATTCCTAGCACTGCTATTGCTGGGTCATAGGGAAGATCTATTTTTAATTTTTTGAGGAACCTCCACACTGATTTCCAGAGCGGCTGCCCCAGTTTGCATTCCCATCAACAGTGCAAGAGGATTCACGTTTCTCCACATCCTCGCCAGCATTGCTGGTTTCCTGATTTGTTCATTTTAGCCACTCTGACTGGTGTGAGGTGTTGAGTGTGGTTTTGATTTGTATTTCCCTGATGAGGAGTGACATTGAGCATCTTTTCATGTGCCTGTTGGCCACCTGGATGTCTTCAGAGAAGTGTCTATTCATGTCTTCTGCCCATTTCTTCACTGGATTATTTGTTTTTCGGGTGTGGTGTTCGGTGAGTTCTTTATAGATTTTGGATACTACCCCTTTGTCTGATATGTCATTTGCAAATATCTTTTGCCATTCCGTCGGTTGCCTTTTAGGTTTGTTGACTGTTTCCTTTGCAATGCAGCAGCTTTTTATCTTGGTGAGGTCCCAATAGTTTTTTTGCTTTTAATTCCCTTGCCTTTGGAGATGTGTCAAGTAAGAAATTGCTGCGGCCGAGGTCAGAGAGATTTTTTTCCTGCTTTCTCCTCTAGGGTTTTGGTGGTTTCCTATCTCACATTTAGGTCTTTCATCCATTTTTATTTTTGTGTATGGTGGAAGAAAGTGGTCCAGGTTCATTCTTCTGCATGTTGCTGTCCAGTTCTCCCAGCACCATTTGTTAAAGAGACTGTCTTTTTTCCAGAGTAAATTGGATATTCTTTCCTGCTTTGTCAAAGATTAGTTGGCCATCCTTTTGTGGGTCTAGTTCTGGGGTTTCTATTCTATTCCATTGGTCTATGTGTCTGTTTTTGTGCCAATACCATGCTGTCTTGATTACAGCTTTGTAGTAGAGGCCAAAGTCTGGGATTGTGATGCCTTCCACTTTGGTTTTCTTCTTCAATATTACTTTGGCTCTTTGTGTTCCTTTGTGAACTTCCTTGGCTTTATATCTTTATTTTATTTTAGATATAAAATCTTGGTTCCTAAGCACATTGACATCATTATGTATTTACTTTATCTAGCTATCATCGTTCTCTATCATCTATCATCTATGTATCTATGTATCTTTCTATACATTTATCATCTGTCAATTATCTATCTACCCATCTCTCTATTTATCATCTATTATCTATCATCAAATTTTTTATCTATCATCCATCTATATCATCTATGTGTCTATCATCTATCTATCTACCTATCTACATATCATGTGTCTATTATCTATCTATCTATCTATCTATCATCCATCCTGTATATAGTTACAAAATAATGACAAAATTCAAGGCCAGTAAATAAATGCAGTATAAAGTTTCTTTATGGTTCTTTTTGCCTGTGACATTTCCCTGTGGTTTGTACAGTGACAGTCTGGTTTGATGGCACTTTGAAACTCAGGTCTGTGTAGAAACCACACCCCTTCATGCTGAGATTGAAGCCTATTCTGATTCTTCTCCATTGCTTTCCTGACTGGATACCTTTAGATTCTGCATTTTTATCTTTGAAGCTAAGTAACTTCATCAACATTTTTCTCCAAAAACTGCATGTTCTGTTTCAGTTTTTGCCTTTTAATCCTCAGATTTAGTTTTCTTTCAATTTTCTACTGCACAGTACTCAGGCAAATAAGTAGTTTTATTTTCCTCCTGGACAGAGGGGACTGCATTAGCAGATTATGCTTTTGTTGATTTCTTTTTTTTTTTATTTATATATGAAATTTATTGTCAAATTGGTTTCCATACAACACCCAGTGCTCATCCCAAAAGGTGCCCGCCTCAATACCCATCACCCACCCTCCCCTCCCTCCCACCCCCCATCAACCCTCAGTTTGCTCTCAGTTCTCAACAGTCTCTTATGCTTTGGCTCTCTCCCACTCTAACCTCTTTTTTTTTTTCCTTCCCCTCCCCCATGGGTTCCTGTTCAGTTTCTCAGGATCCACATAAGAGTGAAACCATATGGTATCTGTCTTTCTCTGTATGGCTTATTTCACTTAGCATCACACTCTCCAGTTCCATCCACGTTGCTACAAAAGGCCATATTTCATTTTTTCTCATTGCCACGTAGTATTCCATAGTGTATATAAACCACAATTTCTTTATCCATTCATCAGTTGATGGACATTTAGGCTCTTTCCATAATTTGGCTATTGTTGAGAGTGCTGCTATGAACATTGGGGTACAAGTGCCCCTATGCATCAGTACTCCTGTGTCCCTTGGATAAATTCCTAGCAGTGCTATTGCTGGGTCATAGGGTAGGTCTATTTTTAATTTTCTGAGGAACCTCCACACTGCTTTCCAGAGCGGCTGCACCAATTTGCATTCCCACCAACAGTGCAAGAGGGTTCCCGTTTCACCACATCCTCTCCAGCATCTATAGTCTCCTGATTTGTTCATTTTGGCCACTCTGACTGGCGTGACGTGATATCTGAGTGTGGTTTTGATTTGTATTTCCCTGATAAGGAGCGACGCTGAACATCTTTTCATGTGCCTGTTGGCCATCCGGATGTCTTCTTTAGAGAATTGTCTATTCATGTTTTCTGCCCATTTCTTCACTGGGTTATTTGCTTTTCGGGTGTGGAGTTTGGTGAGCTCTTTATAGATTTTGGATACTAGCCCTTTGTCCGATATGTCATTTGCAAATATCTTTTCCCATTCCGTTGGTTGCCTTTTAGTTTTGTTGGTTGTTTCCTTTGCTGTGCAGAAGCTTTTTATCTTCATAAGGTCCCAGTAATTCACTTTTGCTTTTAATTCCCTTGCCTTTGGGGATGTGTCGAGGAAGAGATTGCTACGGCTGAGGTCAGAGAGGTCTTTTCCTGCTTTCTCCTCTAAGGTTTTGATGGTTTCCTGTCTCACATTCAGGTCCTTAATCCATTTTGAGTTTATTTTTGTGAACGGTGTGAGAAAGTGGTCTAGTTTCAACCTTCTGCATGTTGCTGTCCAGTTCTCCCAGCACCATTTGTTAAAGAGACTGTCTTTTTTCCATTGGATGGTCTTTCCTGCTTTGTCAAAGATGAGTTGGCCATACGTTTGTGGGTCTAGTTCTGGGGTTTCTATTCTATTCCATTGGTCTATGTGTCTGTTTTTGTGCCAATACCATGCTGTCTTGATGATGACAGCTTTGTAGTAGAGACTAAAGTCTGGGATTATGATGCCTCCTGCTTTGGTCTTCTTCTTCAAAATTACTTTGGCTATTCGGGGCCTTTTGTGGTTCCATATGAATTTGAGGATTGCTTGTTCTAGTTTCGAGAAGAATGCTGGTGCAATTTTGATTGGGATTGCATTGAATGTGTAGATAGCTTTGGGTAGTATTGACATTTTGACATTATTTATTCTTCCAATGCATGAGCATGGAATGTTTTTCCATTTCTTTATATCTTCTTCAATTTCCTTCAGAAGCTTTCTATAGTCTTCAGCATACAGATCTTTTACATCTTTGGTTAAGCTTATTCCTAGGTATTTTATGCTTCTTGGTGCAATTGTGAATGGGATCAGTTTCTTTATTTGTCTTTCTGTTGCTTCATTGTTAGTGTATAAGAATGCAACTGATATCTGTACATTGATTTTGTATCCTGCAACTTTGCTGAATTCATGGATCAGTTTTAGCAGACTTTTGGTGGAGTCTATCGGATTTTCCATGTATAATATTATGTCATCTGCAAAAAGTGAAAGCTTAACTTCATCTTTGCCAAGTTTGATGCCTTTGATTTCCTTTTGTTGTCTGATTCCTGATGCTAGAACTTCCAGCACTATGTTAAACAACAGCGGTGAGAGTGGACATCCCTGTCGTGTTCCTGATCTCAGGGAAAAAGCTCTCATTTTTTCCCCTTGGAGGATGATGTTAGCTGTGGGCTTTTCATAAATGGCTTTTATGATCTTTAAGTATGTTCCTTCTATCCCGACTTTCTCAAGGGTTTTTATTAAGAAAGGGTGCTGGATTTTGTCAAAGGCCTTTTCTGCATCGATTGACAGGATCATATGGTTTTTATCTTTTTTTTTTTTTGTTAATGTGATGTATCACGTTGATTGATTTGCGAATGTGGAACCAGCCTTGCATCCCAGGAATGAATCCTACTAGATCATGGTGAACAATTCTTTTTATATGTCGTTGAATTCGATTTGCTAGTATCTTATTGAGAATTTTGGCATCCATATTCATCAGGGATATTGGCCTGTAGTTCTCTTTTTTTTACTGGGTCTCTGTCTGGTTTAGGAATCAAAGTAATACTGGCTTCATAGAATGAGTCTGGAAGTTTTCCTTCCCTTTCTATTTCTTGGAATAGCTTGAGAAGGATAGGTATTATCTCTGCTTTAAACGTCTGGTAGAACTCCCCTGGGAAGCCATCTGGTCCTGGACTCTTATTTCTTGGGAGATTTTTGATAACCGATTCAATTTCTTCGCTGGTGATGGGTCTGTTCAAGCTTTCTATTTCCTCCTGATTGAGTTTTGGAAGAGTGTGGGTGTTCAGGAATTTGTCCATTTCTTCCAGGTTGTCCAATTTGTTGGCATATAATTTTTCATAGTATTCCCTGATAATTGTTTGTATCTCTGAGGGATTGGTTGTAATCATTCCATTTTCATTCATGATTTTATCTATTTGGGTCATCTCCCTTTTCTTTTTGAGAAGCCTGGCTAGAGGTTTGTCAATTTTGTTTATTTTTTCAAAAAACCAACTCTTGGTTTCGTTGATCTGCTCTACAGTTTTTTTAGATTCTATATTGTTTATTTCTGCTCTGATCTTTATTATTTCTCTTCTTCTGCTGGGTTTAGGCTGCCTTTGCTGTTCTGCTTCTATTTCCTTTAGGTGTGTTGTTAGATTTTGTATTTGGGATTTTTCTTGTTTCTTGAGATAGGCCTGGATTGCAATGTATTTTCCTCTCAGGACTGCCTTTGCTGCGTCCCAAAGCGTTTGGATTGTTGTATTTTCATTTTCATTTGTTTGCATATATTTTTTAATTTCTTCTCTAATTGCCTGGTTGACCCACTCATTCGTTAGTAGGGTGTTCTTTAACCTCCATGCTTTTGGAGGTTTTCCAGACTTTTTTCTGTGGCTGATTTCAAGCTTCATAGCATTGTGGTCTGAAAGTATGCATGGTATGATTTCAATTCTTGTAAACTTATGAAGAGCTGTTTTGTGACCCAGTATATGATCTATCTTGGAGAATGTTCCATGTGCACTCGAGAAGAAAGTATATTCTGTTGCTTTGGGATGCAGAGTTCTAAATATATCTGTCAAGTCCATCTGATCCAATGTCTCATTCAGGGCCCTTGTTTCTTTATTGACCGTGTGTCTAGACGATCTATCCAGTTCTGTAAGTGGGGTGTTAAACTCCCCTGCAATTACCACATACTTATCAATAAGGTTGCTTATGTTTATGAGTAATTGTTTTATATATTTGGGTGCTCCGGTATTCGGCGCATAGACATTTTTAATTGTTAGCTCTTCCTGATCGATAGACCCTGTCACTATTATATAATGTCCTTCTTCATCTCTGGTTACAGCCTTTAATTGAAAGTCTAGTTTGTTTGATATAAGTATGGCTACTCCAGCTTTCTTTTGGCTTCCAGTAGCATGATAAATAGTTCTCCATCCCCTCACTCTCAATCTAAAGGTGTCCTCAGGTCTAAAATGAGTCTCTTGTAGACAGCAAATAGATGGGTCTTGTTTTTTTTATCCATTCTGATACCCTATGTCTTTTGGTTGGCGCATTTAATCCATTTACATTCAGTGTTATTATAGAAAGATATGGGTTTAGAGTCATTGTGATGTCTGTGTGTTTTATGCTTGTAGTGATGTCTCTGGTACTTTGTCGCACAGGGTCCCCCTTAGGATCTCTTGTAGGGCTGGTTTAGTGGTGACAAATTCCTTCAGTTTTTGTTTGTTTGGGAAGACCTTTATCTCTCCTTCTATTCTAAATGACAGACTTGCTGGATAAAGGATTCTCGGCTGCATATTTTTTCTGTCTAGCACACTGAAAATCTCGTGCCAATTCTTTCTGGCCTGCCAAGTTTCAAAAGAGAGATCAGTCACGAGTCTTATAGGTCTCCCTTTATATGTGAGGGCACGTTTTCCCCTTGCTGCTTTCAGAATTTTCTCTTTATCCTTGTATTTTGCCAGTTTCACTATGATATGTCGTGCAGATCGATTCAAGTTATGTCTGAAGGGAGTTCTCTGTGCCTCTTGGATTTCAATGCCTTTTTCCTTCCCCACTTCAGGGAAGTTCTCAGCCATTATTTCTTCAAGTACCCCTTCAGCACCTTTCCCTCTCTCTTCCTCCTCTGGGATACCAATTATGCGTATATTATTTCTTTTTAGTGTATCACTTAGTTCTCTAATTTTCCCCTCATATTCCTGGATTTTTTTATCTCTCTTTTTCTCAGCTTCCTCTTTTTCCATAACTTTATCTTCTAGTTCACCTATTCTCTCCTCTGCCTCTTCAATCCGAGCCGTGGTGGTTTCCATTTTGTTATGCATTTCGTTTAAAGCGTTTTTCAGCTCCTCGTGACTGTTCCTTAGTCCCTTGATCTCTGTAGCAAGAGATTCTCTGCTGTCAGCTATACTGTTTTCAAGCCCAGCGATTAATTTATGACTGTTATTCTAAATTCACTTTCTGTTATATTATTTAAATCCTTTTTGATGAGCTCATTAGCTGTTGTTATTTCCTGGAGATTCTTCTGAGGGGAATTCTTCCGCTTGGTCATTTTGGATAGTCCCTGGCGTGGTGAGGACCTGTAGGGCACTTCCCCTGTGCTGTGGTGTATAACTGGAGTTGGTGGGCGGAGCCGCAGTCAGACCTGATGTCTGCCCCCAGCCCACCGCTGGGGCCACAGTCAGACTGGTGTGTGCCTTCTCTTCCCCTCTCCTAGGGGCGGGATTCACTGTGGGGTGGGGTGGCCTGTCTGGGCTACTTGCACACTGCCAGGCTTGTGATGCTGGGGATCTGGCATCTTAGCTGGGGTGGATAGGCAAGGTGCACAGGGGCAGGAGGGGCAGGCTTAGCTCGCTTTTCCTTAGGTGATCCACCTCAGGAGGGGCCCTGTGGCAGCAGGAGGGAGTCAGATCCGCTGCCGGAGTTTTTGGCTCGCAGAAGCACAGAGTTGTGTGTTTGCGCGGAGCGAGCAAGTTCCCTGGCAGGAACTGGTTCTCTTTGGGATTTTGGCTGGGGGATGGGCGGGGGAGATGGCGCTGGCGAGCGCCTTTGTTCCCCACCAAACTGAGCTCTGTCGTCAGGGGACTCAGCAGCTCTCCTTCCCTTTGTCCTCCAGCCTTCCCGCTTTCTGAGCAGAGCTGTTAACTTATGACCTCCCAGACGCTAAGTCGCGCTTGCTGTCGGAACACAGTCCGTCAGGCCCCTCCGCTTTTTGCAAGCCAGACTTGGGGGCTCTGCTTGGCAGGCGAGCCGCCCCTCCGCCCCGGCTCCCTCCCGCCAGTCCGTGGAGCTCGCACCGCCTCGCCACCCTTCCTACCCTCTTCCGTGGGCCTCTCGTCTGCGCTTGGTTCAGGCGACTCCGTTCTGCTAATCCTCTGGTGGTTTTCTGGGTTTAGGCAGGTGTAGGTGGAATCTAAGTGATCAGCAGGACGCGCAGTGAGCCCAGCGTCCTCCTACGCCACCATCTTCCTGTTGATTTCTTTATTTATATTAACATTACTTCAAAAAATCCTGTGGAATGACACTTGTTTGAAGATGGATCTAATTTTCCAACTTAAACCCATTACACTGCATGTGGAACATATATTAAGATGACTTTGAAAGTAGAGAGAAGAGACCAGATGGGGACCTCAGGACACAGGGAATGACACTGTGGTGAGGGCCCTAGGTTTGTGTCTCTTTGCTTGTTTGTTTTTAATTCCTCTATCCCAGACATGGAGCTGAAGAATCTCTTTTTAATGAGTGGTGCTGCAGCAATTGGATATCCACAAGCCAAATAAACAAACAAACCTTGGCCCAACCTTACATTTTGTGTAAAAATTAACTGAAAAACCAGTGTCTGGTTGGCTCACTTGGTGTAGCATGCGAGTCTTAATCTCAGGATTATCAACTCGAGTCCCATGTTGGGTGTAGAGATTACTTAAAAATAATAAAAACTTTAAAAAAATGTACCATGGGCTTTATGTAAAATGAAAAAACTATAAAACTTTAAAAAACAACATAGGAGAAAGTTTCTACAGCCTGGACCTACAGCATGGTGAGGTTTTAGGGATGACACAAAATGCATGACCCATAAAGGGAAGAAATTGCAAATAAGAATTCATCAACACTTAAAATGTTTGCTCTGTGACTTTGTTAAAATTATGAGAAAAACAAGCTACAGATTTTGAGGGGGGGACAGTATTTCCAAGCTATGTGTCTGACAAAACAAACTTATGTGTAGAATATTTAGGAAATCTCAAATTCAACAACAGAAAACAGATAGAAAACAGGCAAACAAGATACATTGAGGAAGATTCACTGATGAAAGATGAAAAGTGTTCATCATTGATAGCCATTAGCGAAATAAGTAAAATCATAGTGAGACATCATTAAACATCTACCGGAATGGGTAATAGTGACAATACCAAGTGCTTGCAAGGATGCCGAGCAACTAGAATGCTCATATATTGTTGGGAATGGTAAACTGCATTCCTGTCCTGGAAAGCTTGTGTCAGTTTTTTACAAAATTAGATATTTACTGTATGACTCAGAAATTTCACTCTTAGACATTTATCCCAGAGAAACACAATTCTAATGATCACACAAAAGCCTGTTCATAAATGTTCATAGGAGCTTTATTCTTGTAGACCCAAACTAGAGACAGCTCAGAAACTTTCAGTGGGTGAAGGAGTCGATGAACCGGTACATCAATACACTGGAATAACTATTTGGCAACAAAAGGGAGAAAAAAAAAAAACTATTGATACGCACAACAGCCTGGATGAATTTCCAGAGATTTATCCTGAATGGGAAGTGCCAATCTTGAAATGTTCCTCTCTACATAATTCCATTCATATAAACTTCTCGAATTGATCAAAATGTAGAAACACAGAATAGGTGGGTTCATGCCAAGATTTAAGAGGGTGTGATGGCGCTGTGAGAGAAGCAGGTGTGGCTGTGAAGGGCAACATGAAGGATCCTTGTGGGAATGGAAATACTCTGTATCCTGTGGGTATCAATGTCAGTATGCTTGTTGTTATATTGCAATACAGTTTTGCAAGTTTTTACCACTGGGGGCAGTGGGTAAAAGGTCTATGAGCTACCTTTATTAATTCTTACAGCTGCATATGCATCTACAATTATCTCAAAATACAATGTTTCATTTAAAATAAACCCAATGTGTACAAGATATTTAAACACACTGAAAGCAATTAAAGACTAAAAGGAAATGATTTTCCTTTAACACACTAAAATATTACTGTATCTGAAAGGGAAAAAAAGTTAATAGTGATCACTAGAAAGTTATTATCCTGCAATAATATAATTTGACTACAGTAAGAAGTTTACAGAATGTTAGAATGATGTAACATACCAATTAGTAGAAGCATAAGCTTTATCTATCATGATTGTTCTGTTTCTTGAAGGAACTTAGAGAAGTAAGTAATTTACTATTGTGATTAACCTGATTGAGGTAAAGTATCATCAGAAGCTTCAAACTGCTAAAATAGAAATTCTAATCTTTTAACATGAATGGATTTCCATTAGGGATCATGTTAAAACCACCAACTTCATTTCAGGAGATGTCTTATCTCACATAAAGAATGTTGCTAGATATAAAATGTCACTGGTTTACCTCTAAATGATCAATTCCCTTCAGAAAACAGAGTAGTTTTAATAAAATGGGACTTGTAAGTTTTTATTACATTTATAATGAATGCTTTTCAGTTTTATAGGCTCTTTGAAGGAGCAATTTAGTTTCTTTATTAAAACATGACTTTCTATCTTTCACAACTTTATATCTTTCAATTTTATGTTGCTACCACTCTAAATATAAGTGAAGATATTGAAGCTTTAATAAAGGTATAGAGTTATTTTAAAGTTATAGAGTTATAGGCATATATATGGAATGTACGTTTGCAAAATCACAGGGAAAAGTACAGAAGATTAAAATCTCTTTTCAATCTGATTCCTTCTCTATCCTGTCCATCATATAAAACCTCTCAAAACCAATCAATGGTTATATTAAGGTATATAACATATTTGGATATTAATAAAACAGGATTCATGATATTGCCTTTTCAGAATACAGCATAATAAAATCCTTTTACGTTAACTTATTGGTGCAGTAGAGAGTATACCAACGTTTAATTTAACTTGGTGGATATTTAATCAGTTTTTTTTATTATACCTAGCACATCCATATAAAATTGACAGACACACTGGCTTTATTTACATCATTTAAGTTGAATCCAAGCCCAACAGCAGAGGTTATTACAAATGAACTAAAGGCAGATATAGGCAATTATGTTTGTTTACTTTCCCAACTAAAGAACCCATTATAATAAACTCAGTCCTATTTAAGAAGTTGATATTAAAGAAATAAGTAAGGCATTCTTTCTGCCCATTAAAAACTCACTATCTGCTGGGGAAAAGGGAGAAAAGATATACAAACATTCATAATCCATTGTGATATGGCTATAACAGATATCTGTATCCAGAACAGATAATGCAGAGCAGTAATGGGGCCAGTGGGGAAGAGCAGCCAACTCTGCCTGGCAGAGAGAACACTTCATGGAAGTGCCACTTAACTTGGAACTTGAAAGATGACCAGGAGTTCACCAAACAGATTAAAGACATAAAGACTTTGTAAACAATAGGAAGAACCCACACACGATGGCTACTCAACTTTAGTGTCACTGAAAAAATTAATAGTTTAATTCTTACATTATTCAATGATGATCTCAACAAAAATACAGTGTAATGGTTAAGAAATAAGGAAACTTTTCCCAATCTATTTTTAGATTAAGTCTTCCACAAAGACAAATTCAGACCTACTCATACAATTCTGATTCCTATCTTAGCTTGTCTGGGCACTTGGGAACAATTCTTACCAATTTTTCTAAGGAAGTCATATGAAAAATCTAGCATCACACACGTGTTTAGAGGGCACAAAGACATCTTTTAAACACAAACTCTGCTTTAAATGGATATGCAGAACATGCCTACATCTTGCAGCTATATAATGAAAATCAATGTGTTGTACCCAACTAACATTTATAATACTGAGGCAATTGCCTCAATTTCTTTTTTTAATTTTTTAATGTTTTTATTTATTTCTGAGACAGAGAGAGACAGAGCATGAACAGGGGAGGGGCAGAGAGAGAGGGAGGCACAGAATCTGAAGCAGGCTCCAGGCTCTGACCTGTCAGCACAGAGCCTGACACGGGGCTTGAATTCACAGACTGTGAGATCATGACCTGAGCTGAAACCAGATGCCTAATTGACTGAGCCACTCAGGTGCCCCGCAATTGTCTCAATTTCAAGAATGCAATCTTTATGCAATTTTTGGACAATTATACTCTACCAAATCCATGTGAAAAATTAGATATTAATCTCAAAGCACATTTTTCAGCAAGTAGCTTCTTTACTTGACTAAACATATTTCAAATGCTGTAATAAATGTACCATTCCTAAGATAAAGAAGAATTGAGAAACAATGAAGTCAAATGAAGGATTTCTTTTTTCCTTTAATATCAGATTATTAACTTCCATGATCCCTACTCTTGGCAGAAAAAATCAGTGCAATTAGCATCCACTAAGGGAAATTTTCTGTACACATTCCATATTTGATTCTATTTTACATATTCCATAGCCTGTTTTCATATAATTATTATTATTTAAAGTATTTGTATTTATTTTGAGAGAGAGAGAGAGAGAGAGAGAGCGCACCTGTGTGGGTGAGTGAGCAAGAGTGGGGAGGGGCAGAGAGAGAGGGAGAGAGTGAATCCTATGTAGGCTCCACATTCACAGTGGACCCCTGACAGGGGGCTCGAACTCACCAACCATGAGATCATGACTTGAGCCAAAATCAAGAGTTGGACGCTTAACCAATTGAGTCACCCAGGCACCACTATTTTCATATTATTTTAATTGATTGTGGCTGTACTGGTGATAGTGGTTTTAAAGTACAAAAGGAAATAGGGTGAAATGACAGGTAGGTTGTTAATTTACTCTTAATTTTAGAATCAAATAGGTTTAGACAGAAATTCTTGGATGTTTAAATGAGAGAATTAAAGTATTTGAATTGATAAAAACATAAATAAGTAAGCCAATGTACCAGGCAGAGTGAAGATGCATTTAGTCACAAGATTGTAACAATTTTGATGTTATTGTTTTCTTTAGGGTACCTCATGAATGAGAAGTCATATACTTGCTTCTTGTCATTATTCTGGTCAGACATGGAGTCCTTACTTCACAAAAAGTGATGTGTGGGAATTATACTGACCATAATCCATAAAATGACCACAGCTGTGCCTTCCTCTTGATTAGATTTGTATTCTGGATTCCTCTTGTAGAGTTAAGAATTGTGAGATGCCAGAGTCTTACAACTCTAACCCACACTTGAATCACTCAGCCTCATTGTGAGGCTGGTGCCAGGAGTGTGCATGTCATATGTTTGTTTCGCTTGCTCATTTCTTTTTAGGCCTCATGCATATGGGGTGATACAGGCAGGTGGGCTGCAGGCCAATGTTGGGAAGGAGACTCGCTCTTTCCTCTTTGCTTCTTTGGTGTCTTTCTTGTTCGTTTAATCTGCAGTAGATTAGGTAAAAGTGGTTGAATCAGCATTCTCCACTGGGTGGTGAGCAAAACCAGCATTTCCTCAGTGACATCAGCCCAGCTAGCAATACTCCTGACTCACAAGTAGGAGGTCAGAAAATTTATGCTCCTAGGGGTCTCTTCTCTAGGCCATCAGTTTAAAACATTCCTGTTCTTTCCTTGTGTTCTCCTAGTGCTAGAGGCTGCTCCTTTGTGCACTTTGTCTCCTTTAATATCTATCTAGCTAATAATTCCTTGTAGCAAATGCTCTTTTTTTATTTTTATTTTTTATTTATTTTTATTAAACATTTTTAAGTTTATTTATTTTTGAGAGAGAGAGAGACAGAGAGGAGCAGAGAGAGAGAGGGAGACACAGAATCTGAAGCAGGCTCCAAGCTCTGAGCTGTCAGCACAGATCCCAAGTCAGGGCTTGAACCAACGAGGTTATGACGTGAGCTGAAGTCAGATGCTTAACTGACTGAGCCACCCAGTACCCCATGCTGTCTTTTTATAATAATGAAAATGGTGTCTACTTCCTGATGGTAGCTTGACTCAGAGCAATGTTTCTCCTACATTTAAGTTTAAGAATAACATTGCCAGCTGCATCACGTTTACTTTTCATTAGTCCACTGTCTGTACAAAGCACGCAATTGGCCCCTCTCTTCTTTAGAGTTGATGATTGAGAGTCCTCATGCATGCAAATCAGCAAATGAACTGGACAAAAGCTGACTTCCCCTTGAGTCTGAGCCCCTCCTCACTCTTCACTGGACATTCTGTCTTTCCCTAGGAGTCTCCTGAAAGCTCGCTTCATGTCCTTGTTCCTTAAAGTATAGATGAGGGGGTTGAGAGTGGGGGTCACCACAGTATAGAAGAGAGTGAGAAATTTCCCTCCTTTCTGGGAAAAATGACTCCGGGGTTGGATATAGACAGCGGTGACACTGCAGTAGAAGAGAAAAACAACAGCCAGGTGGGAGGAGCAGGTATGGAAGGCCTTAATCCTTCCATTCTGGGACTGGATGGCCAGCACTGCCTGGGTGATACGGCCATAGGAGACAAGGATGAGCAGAAGGGGCCCCAGCAGGAAGATGGCACCAATCACTGATATCTGAAGTTCATTGACATGTGTGTCTCCACAAGCCAGGCGGATCAGTGCAGGGACCTCACAGACAAAGTCGTCAACCTGGTGGTGATGGCAAAAGGAGAGTTTCATGGTAGTGGGAGACTGCACCAATGTGCCAAAAACCCCACTTGCCCAGACCAGGAAAGCCAACTTGTGACACAAGGGTGGGTGCATGATTACTGCATAGTGCAGGGGCCGGCACACTGCCACATAGCGGTCGAAGGCCATGACCAGCAGCAGAACACATTCTGAAGCTCCGAGTCCCAGGAAGATGTAGAGCTGGACTGCACACCCCAAATAGCTGATGGTCTTGTCCGAACTCCAGAAATTCACGAGCATCTGAGGGATGCAGCTGGTGGTAAAGCAGAGGTCCAGGATGGAGAGGTGGGTGAGGAAGAAGTACATGGGGGTGTGGAGGTGGGGGTCCAGGTGAGACAGGAGTATGATGGTGGTGTTGCCCACTAGTGTGACTGTGTAAAAGACAGAAACCGCCATAAATAGGGTCATTTCTAGCCTAGGGTTATCCGAGAAGCCCAAGAGAATGAAGCCATCTGGGACAGTGCCATTAGCATGTCTATCCAGCGCCCACCTGAATCTACAAGAAACAACACATCAGTTAGAACACCACCTAAAAGAGGTAGAGAAAGGTGATATTTGATTTTAGAACATCACCCTTTCTCTATTAATATTTTCTGTAAACTTTTACTGGCTGTTCTTTCATCTCTGTCCCTTTTTGGACATTTTCATCTGTTAATTTCTTCAAAGGTGGATGATTCTAGCAAACTCCTAGAACATGAGATTGTGGTAGGTCATTCTTTTAAACTAACCCTTGCCAGTGTGCCTGAGTGGTTCAGTTGGTTAAGTGTCTGTTGATTTTGGCTTAGGTCATGATCTCACAGTTTCAGGAGATTGAGCTCTGTGTAGGGCTCTGCACTGAGCATGGAGCCTTCTTGGGATTCTTTCTCTTTCCTTCTCCCTCTGCCTGTCCTCTGCTAATGCTCTCTCTCAAAATAAATAAATCAACTTAAAAAAATAAAACTAACCTTTGCCACTATGAACAACTTATGGCAACAAACTGCACAGCCTAGATATAATGGAGAAAAATTTGAGAAACATACAAACTACCAAAACTGAATCAGGAAGACATAGAAAATCTGAATAGATCAATTACTAGTATACAGACTGAATCAGTAATAAAAAAAATCTCCCAATAAAGAAAAGCCTAGGACCAGATGTCTTCACTGGTGAATTTTACCAAATATTTAAAAGAAATAACACCAAACCTCAAACTCTTCCAAAAAAATCAGAGGAAGGAACACTGCCAAACTCATTTAAAAAGGGCAGTATTACCTTAATACAAAATCCAGATAAGGACACCAGCAGAAAAGAAAACTGCAGACCAATATCCCTGATGAATATAGGTGCAAACATTCTCAGTAAAATGCTAGCACACTGAATTCAGCAGCCCATTAAAAGCATCATGCCCCACGATCAATGTGGGACTTATCCTTGGGATGCAAGGATGGTTCAATATATGCAACTCAATTAATACATACAACATAAATACAATAAAAGAAAAAAAAGTATATTATTATTTTAATAAATGTGGAATAAATACTTGAAAAAATTCAGTATCTGTTAATGATGAAAACTCCTTAAAAAGTCTGAGTATCATTGACATTGTTGAGTATAGTCACATTAGTGTCAGGTGTACAACAGAATAATTCAACAGGTTTATACATTATGCAATGCTCAGAACAATTGTAACCACTATCTGTCTCCATACATCACTATTACAATATCATTGACTATGTTCCCTGTGCTGTGCCTTTTATGTTCATGACTTCTTCATTCCATAACTGGAAGCCTGTATTTTCCACTCTCTTTTACCCATTTTACCTATCCTCCCACCCTCTTTCCTTTTAGCAT
The DNA here is from genome assembly GCF_014898765.1 of Herpailurus yagouaroundi. Classification (NCBI taxonomy): domain Eukaryota; kingdom Metazoa; phylum Chordata; class Mammalia; order Carnivora; family Felidae; genus Herpailurus; species Herpailurus yagouaroundi. The sequence continues at coordinate 2,414,206 of NW_024412443.1, forward strand.
CCCTTTTAGAATTAGTTTGTTCTGTGTACTTATATATCTGATTCTGCTTTTTGTTTATTTTTTCTTTTTTTTCCTTTTTATATTCCATACATGAATGAAATCATTGGTATTTGTCTTTCTCAGTCTGACTTATTTCACTTAGCATAACACACTCTAGGTCAATCCATGTTGTCACAAATGGCACTATCTCATCTTTTTAAGATGACTGGATGATATTCTATTGTATAAGTATAACATCTTTCTTACCCATTCACTTATCAATGGACATTTGGATTTCTCCAATATGTTGGCTATTATAAATAATGCTGCAAAACAGCAAAATAAACAATCAACAAAACTAAAAGGCAACTGACAGAATGGGAAAAGATATTTGCAAATGAAATATTAGATAACGGGTTAATATCCTTAATCTATAAAGAATTTATCAAACTCAACACCTAAAAAACAAATAATCCAGTGAAGAAAGGGACAAAAGACATGAATAGACACTTTTCCAAAGAATACATAGAGATGGCTAATAGAGACATAAAAAGATGCTCAACATCACTCATCGTCAGGGAAATAGAAATCAAAACCACAATGAGATACCATCTCACCGCTGTCAGAATGGCTCAAATTAACAACTCAGGAAACTATAAATGGTAGTGAGGGTGCAGAGAAAGGGGAAACGTTTTGCACTGTTGGTGGAATGCAGACTGGTGCAGCCACTCTGGAAAATAGTACGGAAGTTTCCTCCCAAATTAAAAATAGGATTACCCTACGAATGTAGGATATGTCATTTCATGTTAAAGGAAATGATTGCCTTAATGATATACTGTTCAAAGTACAAGATTTAAATTTGAAAAGGAAGTTTTTTTAAATATGCACTTTTATTTTTTAAAAAGCAGTATTGAGGGGCTCCTGGTTGGCTCAGTTGGTTGAGCATCTGACTTTGGCTCAGGTCATGATCTCACTGTCCATGAGTTGGAACCCTGCATCAGGCTCTGTGCTGACAGCTCTGAGCCTGGAGCCTGTTTCAGATTCTGTGTCTCCCTCTCTCTCTGCCCCTCCCGAACTCATGCTCTGTCTCTCTCTGTCAAAAATAAATAAACATTAAGAAAATTTAAAAAAGATAAAAAGCAGTATTGAAATCATGTTATTTGGAGTGGAGACCTAGAGCTGGAAATGAATTTCCTTAAAATCTAGTTCTTGAGCTTTATCGTTACACCCCCATGTAAATGAGGAAATTAGAACTCAAAATAATCTTGTGCATAATACACACAAAAAATCTAGCATAATTTTAGTGTTCAGATTTCTATGACACTCTCTGTTTCAGAATTAATTAAAAGCAGAATCGGGGTGGGGAGGGATCAGATTTGTAATTACAACAGGTTTGTGGTAGGGGGTAAGGTGAACTGCAGGAAGGTGGTCAAAAGTTACCCACTTCCAGTTACAAAATAAGTAAACAAAGGATGTAATATATAAATGATGCCTATAGATAACACTGCTCTATAATGTATATGAACTTTGCTAAGAGAGTAGACCCTAAGGGTTCTCATCAAAAGGAAAACATTTTTTTTTCTTTTTCTTTTTTTGCTTTTAATTGTATCTATCTCAGTAAGGGATATAATGATTTCATAATATATGTAAGTCAAACCATTATGCTGTACAGTTAAAATTTATACTGTGATTTATATCAATTATATCTTAATAAACTGGACAAAAACCCATCTATCTCTGTTATTCTTTTGACACTAGCATCGTTTGATTTTTCTACCCTTTTGTTTTTAGAATCAAGTTGAGTTTCTGCTTAAGTTGTTTTAGGTTGAAATTTATGTTTTCTCTCTGGAAAAAAAACCCCAAAAGTCGACCTCTGTACTTATCCTGAGTCACATCTGCCTTTTTCTAGAGCAGAATTTGACGTCTAATGTGTCATTAAGTGATATTTTCATTGATCACTGATGAAACCACCATACATTTGAGAGCTAATGATATATTTTATGACGTTGCATGCTCAGTGTTCTCCTTTTTGTGACAGAGGGTGGAAACAAACAGCCACTTAGCAGCTCTCTTCCCACATCTGGAAAAGCCTAGACCAGTTGAACTTAAAGCATATTAATTTAGCATACATATTTGTCTCATTTGGCCCTCACTCCATAAATTGGCTGTGGTTTTTCCTAATAATACATGTCTACACATCTCGACTTCTTGTGTGATTAAATATCAAAAGTGTCCCAGGGACATTTTCAAACTGCTTATAAAACACTGCTGACTATGTCACTTCCTTTGGTGTTCTGTGACCCTGTGTGACAATCTCTGCTCATATGAGATATTATCACTACTGGAATTTATGCTACTGATGTTGTTTGTGCAAGCTGTGTTAGAGTAGGCTACGGACACTCTCTCCATTCATTGCAAGTCCTTCCTATGCAACCAGCACTGTGTGGTCCCACAGTCTGTGCTCTGGACCTCAACTCTGCCAATACCCCAAGGCAATGGCTCTGTGGTTCCTCCTCAGGAGACTGGTTCCTACACTTGCCTTTCCTGACCCATCTGTCTTACCTGTCCAGTCTTGATAATTCATGTAAAACACCAGTCAGAGCCTAAAGAAAATTGTGGTTACAGATGGTGATGAACATTGGAGAATCTAGGTATACATTTGGGCAAGCCAGACAAATCTAAAACAGAGCAGAGTAACAACAAAAAGAGTACCCACTGAGGAAAGAACAATGTGTCACCTGGACTTTGTGCACATTCTGGGGGACTAAGAAGTGTTTCTGTGTTGGATATTATGGATTCATGATAAAACTAGGTCCCCCATTGCACCCTGCACAGAGATCTTTGGTTGTTCTCTAATTTCTGACAGTTCCCTGGTTTTCCTTTGCTGATCTCATCGGGCCTGTCCACATGCACATACATTGGCTCCCACATTCCCCCCACTGCCTCCAGCAATTCTGATGATCCGAACATCATTGCATCTGCTACCTGCGAGGTTTTACAGAAATTAGTTTTACACCAGCAACTTGGAATTTAGGAAAATATTCTTTTGGCTGCTACATAATCATTTAATACAGTTAACATTTCTCTCCCCATCTGCACCTAAATACTTGAATTGTCAACAATTTTCATTTTGTATCACCAATGCATTCCTGCTGAAGTTTTTTTCTGTTTTTGCTACTAATATTTAAAATCATTAATATATTAATTAAATTAGTATATTAATTAAATTGATATTAACTATTAATAATGAAATAAATGAATCTTACTTTTTCAGTTGTATTTATCTAATTTCATGCCTAATTCCATTTTCATTCTCATGTGACAGTTATCTATATTCTCTTACAAATGGCTCAGCTAGATGTTGAGCCACTGTGGCAAGTGCCTGGCATTGGAAACTCAATGCAGATACAAAAATACCCTTAACTGAAGATGTGGATTTCTGAAGTTTCTGAAAATCCAGAGATTGGCTAGGGAGAACACATACACTAATCTCAGTCTCTTTTGAGTTTGTGCTTGGAATATATTCCTTTCCCTTTCAGCCTCTCAGTCATAGCCATTCCCAAAGACATCCATGAAGTTCCCACTGCCTTTTTTCATAGGATTTTATGGTATGGTATTTCAGTCCAGGCTTGATCACGACTTGATCAGTGGGGTAAATGACTTACCTCCAGAATACCATAGTTGTTGAAAGGGGCTTAGATTTAAAGACCTGCTTTTATTAACATCTTGGTGCACAGAATCATGGAGAGATCACAGCAACCAGTGCCCTGGAAATGTCCTGCTTATCCCAGAAAGACTCAGCTTGCTAAGACTAATAAGGCCACTGGGACCTCATATCAGATGGAAATTAGCCTTTCATCTGAATGTCTTCTGTGGCGAGTTCTCAGTCACCTCAGCACTTACCTGCAACTGCTCTGAGCCATTAGAGATGGCGGACCCATGGGGGCACACCACGAAGGATTTCTCTCCTGTCTTTCAATCTGCCTAAATTAGACTTTTTTTGTTCATTATCTAATTATGTCAATGGCAGGCTCAATAAATCCTATTGGTCTTTGAAGTCTTCTGCTCAGTCTGGTTCCCATTCTCATGCTTTCATCTGATGAGCTGTTTGGATTCAGAATGCAGTGGGTTTTTCTCCTCATGGACAAAAGACAAAGATGCTCAGAAAAGGCTTTGAGATCTAGAGGAAAGGATTTTTTTTTTTAAATATGTTACCTATTCTTTTTTTTTTTTAATGTTTATTCATGTATTTTTGAGAAAGACAAAGTGGGGGAGGGGCAGAGAGATAGAGGGAAAGAACTCCATGCAAGTTCTGCACTGTCAGTGCAGAGCCCAATGTGGGTCTCAGTCCCATGAACCATGAGATCATGACCTGAGCCTAAACCAAGAGTCAGATGCTTAACTGACTGAGTCATTCAGGCTCCCCATAGGTTATTTATTCTAAATTTTATATGTGCTTATAGAAGAAAATTTGTAATACTAAGTTGTATATGTAGTATGTCCCTGCAATAGTCACTGTCATGGTTTTATGTGTGTTCTTAAGGTCACATGAAAACTGAAATATATAGATTTTTTAAATTAATCAGTTACTTAATTGTTTTTTACTAAAGGTGGAGAGAAAATGAAAGACTTGAAATCATTAAGGCGAGCAAATTAATCCTTGGGTTTTTACAATCTTCTCCTTATCAGCACAAAGACAAAAAAAAAAAAAAAAAAAAAAAGGATAACAACCAAAAACCACATTATGCTAGTGGGGCAACACTGTGTTCTTAAAAAGATAAAAGTATTTTATAAGTTTTATCTCAGGTCCATTAGCAATTGAGAATATCACTTTGCCTTTTATTTATTTATTATTATTTTATTATTTTTTTATTTTTTTACCTAGTGACTCTGTTTTATTTATTTATTTATTTACTTATTAATATATGAACTTTATTGTCAAATTGGTTTCCATACAACACCCAGTGCTCATCCAAAAAGATGCCCTCTTCAATACCCATCACCCACCCGCCCCTCCCTCCCACCCCCCATCAACCCTCAGTTTGTTTTCAGTTTTTAAGAGTCTCTTATGCTTTGGCTCTCTCCCACTCTAACCTCTTTTTTTTTCCCTTCCCCTCCCCCATGGACTTCTGTTAAGTTTCTCAGGATCCACATAAGAGTGAAACCATATGGTATCTGTCTTTCTCTGTATGACTTATTTCACTTAGCATAACACTCTCCAGTTTCCTCCACGTTGCTACAAGAGGCCATATTTCATTCTTTCTCATTGCCACTTAGTATTCCATTGTGTATATAAACCACAATTTCTTTATCCATTCGTCAGTTGATGGACATTTAGGCTTTTCCCATAATTTAGCTATTGTTGAGAGTGCTGCTATAAACATTGGGGTACAAGTGCCCCTATGCATAAGCACTCCTGTATCCCTTGGGTAAATATCTAGCAGTGCTATTGCTGGGTCATAGGGTAGATCTATTTTTAATTTTTTGAGGAACCTCCACACTGTTTTCCAGAGCGGCTGCACCAATTTGCATTCCCACCAACAGGGCAAGAGGGTTCCCAATTCTCCAGATCCTCGCCAGCATCTATAGTCTCCTGATTGGTTAATTTGGGGACTCTGACTGGCATGAGGTGATATCTGAGTGTGGTTTTGATTTGTATTTCCCTGATGAGGAGCAACATTGAGCATCTTTTCATGTGCCTGTTGGCCATCTGGATATCTTCTTTACAGAAGGGTCTATTCATGTATTCTGTCCATTTCTTCGCTGGATTATTTGTTTTTCAGGTGTGGAGTTTGGTGAGCTCTTTATAGATTTTGGATACTAGCCCTTTGTCTGATATGTCATTTGCAAATATCTTTTCTGATTCTGTTAGTTGCCTTTCAGTTTTGTTGATTGTTTCTTTTGGAGTGCAGAAGCTTTTTATCTTCATGAGGTCCCAATAGTTCATTTTTGTTTTTAATTCCCTTGCCTTTGGGGATGTGTCACGTAAGAAATTGCTGTGGCTGAGGTCAGACAGGTTTTTTACTGCTTTCTCCTCTAGGGTTCTGATGGTTTCCTGTCTCACATTCATGTCCTTTATCCATTTTGAGTTTGTTTTTGTGAATGGTGTAAGAAAGTGGTCTAGTTTCATCCTTCTGCATGTTGCCGTCTAGTTCTCACAGCACCATTTTTTAAAGAGACTTTTTTCCATTGGATATTCTTTCCTGCTTTGTCAAAGATTAGTTGGCCATCCTTTTGTGGGTCTAGTTCTGGGGTTTCTATTCTATTCCATTGGTCTATGTGTCTGTTTTTGTGCCAATACCATGCTGTCTTGATGATTACAGCTTTGGAGTAGAGGCTGAAGTCTGGGGTTGTGATGCCTCCTGCTTTGGTCTTCTTGTTCAAAATTGCTTTGGCTATTCAGGGCTTTTTGTGGTTCCATACAAATTTTAGGATTGCTTGTTCTAGCTTTGAGAAGAATGCTGGTGCAATTTTGATTGGGATTGCATTGAATGTGTAGATAGCTTTGGGTAGTATTGACGTTTTGACAATATTTATTCTTCCAATCCATGAGCAGGGAATGTTTTTCTATTTCTTTATATCTTCTTTAATTACCTTCATAAGCTTTCTATACTTTTCAGCCTACAGATCTTTTACATCTTTGGTTAGATTTATTCCTAGGTATATTACGCTTCTTGGTGCAATTGTGAATGGGGTCAGTTTCTTTATTTGTCTTTCTGTTGCTTCATTGTTAGTGTATAAGAATGCAACTGATTTCTGTACATTGATTTTGTATCCTGCAACTTTGCTGAATTCATGTATCAGCTCTAGCAGTCTTTTGGTGGAGTCTATCGGATTTTCCATGTGTAGTATCATGTCACCTGCAAAAAGTGAAAGCTTGACTTCATCTTTGCCAATTTGGATGCCTTTGATTTCCTTTTGTTGTCTGATTGCTGATGCTAGAACTTCCAACACTTTGTTAAACAACAGCAGTGAGAGTAGACATCCCTGTCATGTTCCTGATCTCAGGGAAAAAGCTCTCAGTTTTTCCCCATTGAGGATGATGTTAGCTGTGGGCTTTTCATAAATGGCTTTTATTAAGTTTAACTATCCTGACTTTCTTGAGGGGTTTTATTAAGGAAAGATGCTGAATTTTGTCAAATGCTTTGTCTGCATCGATTGACAGGATCATATGGTTCTTATCCTTTCTTTTATTAATGTGATGTATCACATTGATTGATTTGCAAATGTTAAGGCAGCCCTGCATCCCAGGAAGGAATCCCATTTGATCATGGTGAATAATTCTTTTTTTTTTTCAACGTTTTTTTATTTATTTTTGGGACAGAGAGAGACAGAGCATGAACGGGGGAGGGTCAGAGAGAGAGGGAGACACAGAATCGGAAACAGGCTCCAGGCTCTGAGCCATCAGCCCAGAGCCTGACGCAGGGCTCGAACTCACGGACCGCGAGATCGTGACCTGGCTGAAGTCGGACGCTTAACCGACTGCGCCACCCAGGCGCCCCGTGAATAATTCTTGTTTTATATGCTGTTGAATTTTATTTGCTGGTATCTTATTAAGAATTTTGCATGTATATTCATCAGGGATATTGGCCTTTAGTTCTCTTTTTTTACTGGGTCTCTGTCTGGTTTGAGAAGCAAGGTGATGCTGGCTTCATAGAATGTGTCTGAAAGTATTCCTTCCCCTCTATTTTTTGGAATAGCTTGAGAAGGATAGGTATTATTTCTGCTTTAAATGTCTTGTATGATTCCCCTGGGAAGCCATCTGATCCTGGACTCTTATTTTTTGGGATATTTTTGATAACTGATTCCATTTATATGCTAGTTATGGGTCTGTTCAAGCTTTCTATTTCCTCCTGATTGAGTTTTGGGAGTGTGCGGGTGTTTCGGAATGTGTCTGTTTCTTCCAGGATGTCCAGTTTGTTGTCATATAATTTTTATAGTATCCCCTGATAATTGTTTGTATCTCTGAGGGATTGGTTGTAATAATTCCATTTTCATTCATGATTTTATCTATTTGGGTCATCCCCTTTTCTTTTTGAGAAGCCTGGCTAGAGGGTTATCCATTTTGTTTATTTTTTCAAAAAACCAACTCTTGGTTTTGTTGATCTGCTCTACAGTTTTTTTAGATTCTATAGTGTTTACTTCTGCTCTGATCTTAATTATTTCTCTTCTTCTGGTGTATTTGGGGTGTCTTTCCTGTTCTGCTTTTATTTCCTTTAGGTGTGCTGTTAGATTTTGTATTTGGGATTTTTCTTGTTTCTTGAGATAGGCCTGGATTGCAATGTATTTTCCTCAAGGACTGCCTTCGCTGCATCCCACAGCATTTGGATTGTTGTATTTTTATTTTCATTTGTTTCCATATATTTCTTAATTTCTTCTCTAATTGCCTGGTTGACCCACTCATTCTCTAGTAGGGTGTTCTTTAACCTCCATGCTTTTGGAGGTTTTCCAGACTTTTTCCTGTGGTTATTTTTCAAGCTTCATAGCATTTTGGTCTGAATGTGTGCATGGTATGATCTCAATTCTTGCATACTTATGAAGGGCTGTTTTGTGACCCAGTATGTGATCTATCCTGGAGAAGGTTCCATGTGCACTTGAGAAGAAAGTATATTCTGTTGCTTTGGGATGCAGAGTTCTAAATATGTCTGTCAAGTACATATGATCCAATGTATCATTCAGGGCCCTTGTTTCTTTATTGACCATGTTTCTAGATGATCTATCCATTGTTGTAAGTGGGGTATTAAAGTCCCCTGCAATTACTGCATTCTTATCAATAAGGTTACTCATGTTTGTGATTAATTGTTTTATATATTTGGGGGCTCCCGTGTTTGGCACATAGACGTTTATAATTGTTAGCTCTTCCTGATGGCTAGACCCTGTGATTATTCTATAATGCCCTTCTTCATCTCTTGTTACAACCTTTAATTTAAAGTCTAGTTTGTCTGATATAACTATGGCTACTCCAGCTTTCTTTTGACTTTCAGTAGCATGATAGATAGTTCTCCATCCCCTCACTTTGAATCTGAAGGTTTCCTCAATTCTAAAATGAGTGTCTTGTAGACAGCAAATAGATGGATCTTGTTTTTTTATCTATTCAGATACCCTATGTGTTTTGGTTGGAAAATTTAACCCATTTACATTCAATGTTATTATAGAAAGATATGGGTTTAGAGTCATTGTGATGTCTGTAGGTTTCATGCTTGCAGTGATGTCTCTTGTACTTTGTCTCACAGGATCCTCCTTAGGATCTCTTGTAGGGCTGGTTTAGTGGTGATGAATTTCTTCAGTTTTTGTTTGTTTGGGAAGACCTTTATCTGTCTTTCTATTCTGAATGACAGACTTGCTGGATAAAGGACCTTGGTTGCATATTTTTTTCTGTTCATCACATTGAAGATTTCCTGCCATTCCTTTCTGGCCTGCCACGTTTCAATAGATAGATCTGTCACTAGTCTTCTCGGTCTCCCTTTATATGTTAGCGCATGTTTATCCCTAGCGGCTCTCTGAATTTTCTCTTTATCCTTTTATTTTGCCAGTTTCTCTGTGACATGTCATGCAGAAGATCAATTCAAGTTACGTCCGAAGGGAGTTCTCTGTACTTCTTGGATTTCAATGCCTTTTCCTTCCCCAGATCAGGGAAGTTCTCAGCTATGATTTCTTCAAGTACACCTTCAGCACCTTTCCCTCCTTCTTCCTCCTCTGGAATCCCAATTATGCGTATATTATTTCGTTTAATATTGTCACTTAGTTCTCTAATTCTCCCCTCATACTCATGGATTTTTTTTATCTCTCTTTATCTCAGCTTCTTGTTTTTCCATAATTTTATCTTCTAATTCACCTATACTCTCTTCTGCCTCTTCAATCCAAGCTGTGGTTGTCTCCATTTTATTTTGCAGCTCATTCGTAGCATATTTTAGCTCCTCCTGACTGTTTCTTAGTCCCTTGATCTCTGTAGTAATAGATTCCCTGCTGTCCTCTATACTTTTTTCAAAGCTAGTGATTAATTTGATGACTATTATTTTAAATTCATTTTCTTTTACATTGGTTAAATCGTTTCGATCAGTTCGTTAGCTGTCGCTACTTCCTGGAGTTTCTTTTGAGGAGAATTCTTCCATTTCTTTATTTTGGTAGTCCTTGGAGTGGTGGGGAACAGCAGGGCTCTTCCCCCATGCTTTCTGGAGTAACTTGTGCTGGGGAGCAGGGCCACAGTCAGACCTGATGTCTCTCCCCAGCCCACTGCTGGGGCCACCATCAGACTGGTGTGTACCTTATCTTCCCCTCTCCCAGGGGCAGGACTCACTGTGGGGTGGTGTGGACCCTGTCTGGCTACTTGCAGACTGCCACTCTTGTGGTGCTGCTTTGATGGGATCTGGCATGTTAGCCAGGGTGGGTCTGCAAGGTGCACAGGGTGGGAGAGGCAGGCTCAGCTCTCTGCTTTGAGTGGTGAATTGTGGGAGGTGCCCTTCAGCACTGGGAGGGAGGCAGACCCATTGGAGGGATGGATCCACAGAAGCACAGTATTGGGTGTTTGCACGGTGCAAGCAAGTTCCATGATGTGAACTGGTTCCCTTTTACAACTTGATGTTTTAAAATACATATACATGTGAAAGGATTCAGGTAGAGACACTTTAAAAATTTTTTTAATGTTTATTTATTTTTTGAGATAGGGACAGAGTGCAAGCAGGGGAGGGGAAGAGGTAAGGGAGACACAGAATCCAAAGCTGGCTCCCGGCTTTGAGCTGGCAGCAGAGAGCTTGAGGTGGGGCTCAAACTCATGAATCACAAGATTATGACCTGAGCTGAAGTTGGATGCCTAACCAACTGAACCACCCAGTCGCCCCCAAGTAGAGACACTTTTAAAGGGGAAAACACCCAAGGAGATTTTCCATACCAGATGTTACAACTTTTATGAGGCCATACCCATTAAAAGGTAGTGATCACAAGGTGCAAACTTGCACGTATAGATAAATCAGTTTGAGGGATGTAATATACAATATGGGGACTACAGTTAATGATACTGTATTGCATATATGAAAGTGGTTAAGAGTAGACCTTTTATTAAAATTTTTTTAACGTTTATTTATTTTTGAGACAGAGAGAGACAGAGCATGAATGGGGGAGGGTCAGAGAGAGGGAGACACAGAATCTGAAACAGGCTCCAGGCTCTGAGCTGTCAGCACAGAGCCGACATGGGGCTCGAACTCACAGACTGCGAGATCATGACCTGAGCCGAAGTCGGCCGTTTAACTGACTGAGCCACCCAGGCGCCCCTAAGAGTAGATCTTAAAAGTCCTCATCATAAGGAAAAATTATAAATATGTGTGGTGTTGCTTATTAATTATTCTTATTGTAATCATTTTGAAATATATACATATATCAAATTGTTATGTTATATACCTTAAAGTTATACAATGAGTGTTATATGTCAGTTACTCTCAAGAAAACCAGAAAAAATACTGTGGTGATATTGGTGCAAAAATAGAAATACCCTGGTGAATGGGTGTGAATAAACCAATAAACCAAATAGAAGGTCAAGAAAGTAACCTCATTGCTTGGGCGATAGGAAGTAGAATTGTCATTAAGTGTAGGAAGAGCAGGTGAGGGTAAAAGAGACTAGGAGTTTGCATAAAGTCAGGGCTGTCCAACTAGACCTGTTCCCACAGTTATGCTCAGACATATGGTGGTTTGATCCCAGAGTGAAGCTGAGCACTCCATGTGTCCAGTGCCTGCACTGAGAGTGGGTCTCACTGGCCACACCCGGCCTGGCTCTCCTGCCTCTTACTCTAATAGAAGTTCACCTTCCTAGAATCTACATGTCAGCAGTGATGGTGGTAGCTTACTCCATTTTTCTTCCAGTTCAAGTTCTTCTATAAAACACTACTTCTTCAAACTGTAAGAGACTCTTAAATGCAGAGTAAACTGAGGATTGCTGAAGGGTAGGTGGCCAGGGGATGGGGTAAATGAATGGAGGACCTTAAGGAGGGCACATGTTGGGATGAGCACTGGGTGTTATATGTAAGTGATGAATCACTAAATTCTATTCCTGCAAATAATAATACACTGTATGTTAACTAAATGGAATTTAAATAAAAAATTGAAACAAAGCAATACAGCTAATGTATTTCTGAAAATTAAAAAAGAATTCTGGGGTGCCTGTGTGGCTCAGTCAGTTAAGCATCCGACTTCAGCTCAGGTCATGATCTCATGGTTCGTGAGTTCAAGCCCTGCATCAGGCTCTGTTCTGACAGCTTAGAGCCTGGAGCCTGCTTTGAATTCTGTGTCTCCCTGTCTCTCTGTACCACCCCCCCACACATGCTCTCTCTCTCTCCTTCAAAATAAATAAAAACTTTTAAAAAATTAAAAAAAATCTGACAAGTGCAAAAAATTGCTAATAATTGAGAACAGCACAAAGTGTCAGTGTGGGAGTTGATTGTATCATTTTATTATTATTATTTTTTAAGAAACTCTACTTTCTTATTTTCACCATTAAAAATTATAATCTAGGGGTTCCTGTCTGTTTGGTCAGGAGAGCATGCAACTCTTGATCTTGGGGACATGAGTTCAAGCCCCATGTTGGGCATAGAGCTTACTTAAAAAAATACAATCTCAAGAGAGGAGAGGGTGGTGCCTTGCAAGTCTGGCATGAAGAGACCAGGCAGGTGGAGCTGGGGGAGGAGGGGAGGAAATCCAGGAAGTTGGAAGCCCCAATATGTATCCTCAGCCTCCCTCTCTGCAAATTCCATTCACCTTTAATTTTTTTTAATGTTTATTCATTTTTGAGACAGAGAGAGAGTCAGAGAGAGATGGAGACACAGAATCTGAAGCAGGCTCCATGTTCTGAACTGTCAGTCTGGAGCCTGACATGAGGGTCGAACTCACAAACCATGAGGTCATGACTTGAGCTAAAGTCGGATGCTCAGCTGACTGAGCCCCGCCCCCCCAGGTGCCCCCTATTTACCTTTCTAATTGGAGCAACAGAGTGGCCACAGAGTGTAAACCTCCTGAGCATGAGGTGGTCACTTGAGACCTCAGGTCTGCCAGGACCTCTGGAGAAAGCATGGATTACAGATTTCTTGCCAGTCCGTGCCCAGTGGGAGCTGAGCATCAGGATGGAAACAACCAAGGCCCTTGAGTCTTCTGGATTGTTGGAGTCCAGCCACAGACAGATGTGAATCCCTGCCTAAAGGGGTGAGAGATTTATTTCTTGGAGACCTTTGAGCTCCTAGGATTTACTCCAAGCCTCTCAGCTCAGGTGTTGACATTTTCTTCAGTAGGAATATTGTGACATGCTACTCACTGGAGCCTCATGGCCTGGAAGTCCACGGATGGATGACCGTCTCTTCCTCCCCTCTGTTTCTGGCACCTGTGCTAGTTTGTCCCAGGTGTAGCTCTCATGCTCTAGGTAGGTATAGGTTGGGTCCCAAAGGGATGCTCTTTATTTCCCTGTGGTTGGATTTGCCCCCTCTCATTCCTCTCATACCTTCTGGTCCTCTTTATTTCAAGACCTTGTAGTGTGTAAGAGGAGCCTTCTGTAGTCAGGGTCTGTGGTATAATAAAAATATTTAGTCTTTATCTCTAGTGTTTGGCACAGAACTTCAAAAACGTTTCAGATTTCCTGAGTGAGAAGAGTGTCTTTTGTTGTTCATTAAAAACCCCTTTCAACCATACCTGGGTTTATGCTAATGTAACTTACTGTGCGTCCTTGTGTAGTTTTAAGGGAGGGGCTGTCCCTACCAGAAAGATAAGCATGTGATTAGACCAAACTTTCTGCCTTATCCCCTACCTCTGAAGAGGGGTGAGGGGCTGGAGGGGAGCCAGTCACAAGTCAGTGAATTAATCAATCATGCCTATGTGATCAACTCCCCAGCAGACTCAGGACACTGAGTCTTGGCAGAGGTCCCCACATGATGTGCTGGGAAGGTGATGCACCTGCTCCTTAGGGATGGGACATGGAGGGTCTGCATCCTCCATCCTGAAGCTGAACCTTGCTCTATGCATCTCTCCCATTTGGCTGTTTCTGAGTTGTATCCTTTATAAAAAAATGGTACTCATAAGCATAACACTTTTCTGTGGGTTGTGTGAGTTCTTTTAGCAAATCATCAAACCTAAGGATGGGTTGTGGGAAAGCCAGAATTTACAGCTAAATCATGCAAAAATTGTGGGTGGCCTCTGAGACTCTCAGCTGGCATCTGAAGTGGGGGGACGTCTTGTGGGACTGAGACCCTTACACCTACAGGCTCTGTGGTAACTCCAGAGTTAGTGTCAACATTGGGCTGGATTATTGAACACATTATTGGGGGTGAACAATTGGTCAGCAAGTATGTAGGGTCCCAAATGCTTCACTCACTGTGTTACCATGAGTAAGTCACTCAAATTTCCATTATATATAAAAATGCAGATAATAATTATATCTGTCTCATTTTGCTACTTTGAGATTTAAAAGGGTTACTGTTGCATTCAGAGCAGGCCTAGGATAGAGTGAAGTCTATTTTCTTCTCTTTCTTCTTCCATCATCTTTGAGGGGTAAGTGTCAGAAATAGGGTCATGGGTTAAAGGCTCAATTTCAGTTTCCATTCTACTGGATAGCATTCTCTGTGGATTAGAGGGCTTACTTTGGAATGGAGTCCCTGGAACCCTACCTCCCAGGATAGAAAACTTAGTTCTGTGACCATAAATGGGCAGAAGGTACCTGTTTTCAACTTCATGATGTGTTGCTTAGCTGTATCAGGAATTACCTTAACAGACACATAAGCCTCATTTTAGGAATTACAGTAAAACCTTGGCTTGCATGCATAATTCGCTCTGGAAACATGCTTGTCATCCAAAGCACTTGTATATCAAAGCGAATTTCAAGAACCACTGGCTCCGTTGTGATCCTGTGACATTCCGTGTCATGTACTGTTTGTATTGCAAGACATCCCTTGTTTATCAAGTTAAAATTTATTCGCAATGTTTGCTCATCTTCTGGAACACTCACAGAATAAGATACTTGCAATCCACAGTTTTACTGTTTTATTATTGATGCCTCAGGTCCAAGAATGTCTGTGTTACTGTGAACTCATTTTCATTAAGCATCTTTCTGCACCTGAAACTATGTTACGTATATGTTACGTATTCTAATTCAGGTAAGAGTCGTACCTTTTGATAATTCAGAGCAGTGATATCAACACTAAACAACATACAGGTATATCAGTAAGAACACAGCCATGTGACAGAAACTATATTGTTGTTTTAATGGAAGGAATTTAACATAAAAATGTGAGGGATTGGCTCCCTGAAAAGAGAAAAACAACACAAAGCTTTCATGGGGACAGTGACTGCAGCAAACAGGTAGTTGGCTTTATTAGAACTTGGATGTTTGGAAGAGGCCCCTGGGGAGCTGAGTCCTAGCCTCTGGGAAGGGAGCGCTGTTCTGGGTGGCTGGTGCTGTCCTTAAGGGATAGAAAAGGCTGGTTCTGCAGGTGGGGAAATGGAAGTCAGTCGCTGCAGCCAGGGTGAAGCAGCCTTGCTGAGGAAGTTTAGAGACACAGATGAAACAGAGAAACTAGGTGGAGAAAGTCCTCTGTCCTCCAGTCCCACAGAGTGACTGGCATACTTCCCACAGGATGTGTTTATAGGAAGTAGCTGACAGACAAAATCATTTTTGTTCTCAAAGTCCTAACTTGGCTTCTGAGCTCTCAGATGCCTTTTGGGGGAAAAAACATTGGAAAGTTGAAGCATACCTCCCTCAGTATCTCTCAAACATGGTTGTTCAGTTTCTTTGGAATACTCATGCAGCCTTTGGGAATTTTAATCATTTAACTTTAGAATGAGGGATGAGACAGGATGGAAGCTTTGTGGTCCTAATCGTAGGAACTGTGAAAACAACATTATCTGGAAGATAAACAGCTACTCGATGAGCAAATCTTCCTTGTGGTGTGTGGCGTTTGACTTTGGCTCAGGTCATGATCTCACAGTTCATGGGTTTGAGCCCTGCTGTCACCAGAGCCTGTTTTAAATACTCTGTCTCCCTCTTTCTCTTCTCCCCACTGCTTGTATATTTTCTCTTTCTCTCTCTCAAAAATAAACATTTAAAGAAAATAAAATAAATTTAAAAAATAAAAAAATATAGTGTTTCACAAACATAAATGAAAATCTGTCATCACAATCTGTCTGGCACAATATGTCTCTCTTAAAGAGCGTTATTTGATTTTATACTACCCTCTTACTCTCTTTTTGTCCTTTTAAAAATCTTGAGTCTTTAAATTTCTTTAGCTTATATTTCTTCATTCTTAAATCTTATGTTATAAAACTCTAATTTTTTCCCCATTTGGTTTTTCCTGTTTGGGTAACCTGAAAATGACCTTATCAATCAAATTGAATTTTTGAGACACTTTTCCCTCTGAAGCAATCCTTCATTTTTTTCTTTCATTAACAGTTAAACAGCCCAGATGGAGGGGAAGATGGCAGCATAGGAGGACGCTGGGCTCACTGCGTCCTGCTGATCACTTAGATTCCACCTACACCTGCTTAAATAACCCAGAAAACCGCCAGAAGACTAGCAGAATGGATTCGCTGGAGCCAGGCACAGACAAGAGGCCCACAGAAGAGGGTAGGAAGGGTGGAGAGGCGGTGTGCGCTACATAGACTGGGGGGAGGGAGCCGGGGTGGAGGCGCAGCCCGCCAGCCAAGCAGAGACCCCGAGTCTGGCTTGCAAAAGTGGAGGGGCCAGATGGAGTGTGTTTGGACAGCGAAGGGGACTTAACATCTGGAAGGTTATAAGTTAACAGCTCTGCTTGGATAGCGGGAAGGCTGGAGGACAACGGGAGGGAGAGTTGTTGAGCCCTGGACGACAGAGGTCAGCTCAGTGGGGAACAAAGGCACTCGCCAGCACCATCTCCCTCACCCAGCCCCCAGCCAAAATCCCAAAGGGAACCAGTTCCTCCCAGGGAACTTGCTTGCACCCCGCAAACACCTGACGCTGTGCTTCTATGGATCCGTCCCTCTGGCGATGGGTTTGACTCCCTCCTGGTGCCCCAGGGCCCCTCCCGAAGCGGATCACTGAAGGATAAGCTGAACCTGCCCCTCTCGCCCCCGTGCACCTTGCTGATCCACCCCAGCTAATATGCCAGATCCCCAGCACCACAAGCCTGGCAGTGTGCAAGTAGCCCAGAGAGGCCACACCACCCCACAGTGAATCCCGCCCCTAGAAGGGGAAGAGAAGATACACAACAGTCTGACTGTGGCCCCAGCGGTGGGCTGGGGGCAGACATCAGGTCTGACTGCGGCCCCACCCACCAACGCAAGTTATTCAAGACAGCACAGGGGAAGTGCCCTGCAGTTCTTTCCAAAATGACAAAACAGAAGAATTCTCAAAAGAATCTCCAGGAAATAACAACAGCTAACGAACTGATCAAAAAGGATTTAAACAATATAACAGAAGGTGAATTTAGAATAATAGTCATAAAATTAATCGCTGGGTTTGAAAACAATATAGTGGGCAGCAGAGAATCTATTGCTACAGAGATCAAGGGACTAAGGAACAGTCAGGAGGAGCTAAAAAATGCTATCAATGAGCTGCAAAATAAAATGGAAACGACCACGGCTCCGATTAAAGAGACAGAGGAGAGAATAGGTGAGAAGATAAAATTATGGAAAAAGAGGAAGCTGAGAAAAAGAGAAATAAAAAAATCCAGGAGTATGAGGGGAGAATTAGAGAACTAAGTGATGTGATAAAATGCAATAATATACGCATAATTGGTATTCCAGAGAAGGAAGAGAGGGAAAGGTGCTGAAGGTATACTTGAAGAAATCATAGCTGGGAACTTCCCTGATCTGGGGAAGGAAAAAGGCATTGAAATCCAAGAAGTACAGAAAACTCCCATCAGACGAACTTGAATCAATCTTCTGCACGACATATCATAGTGAAACTGGCAAAATACAAGGATAAAGAGACAATTCTGAAAGCAGCGAGGGATAAACACGCTCTAACATATAAAGGAGACCTATAAGACTCGTGACAGATCTCTCTAGTGAAACTTAGCAGGCCAGAAAGGAATGGCAGGAGATCTTCAATGTGATGAACAAAAAAATATACAGCCGAGAATCCTTTATCCAGCAAGTCTGTCATTTAGAATAGAAGGAGAGATAAAAGTCTTCCCAAACAAACAAAAACTGAAGGAATTTGTCACCACTAAACCAGTCCTACAAGAGATCCTAGGGGGATCCCGTGAGACAAAGTACCAGAGACATCACTACAAGCATGAAACCTACAGACATCAAAATGACTCTAAATCCATATCTTTCTATAATAACTCTGAACGTAAATGGACTAAATGCACCACCCAAAAGACATAGGGTATCAGAATGGATAAAAAAACAAGACCCATCTATTTGCTGTCTACAAGAGACTCATTTTAGACCTGAGGACACCTTCAGATTGAGAGTGAGGGGATGGAGAACTATTTATCATGCTACTGGAAGTCAAAAGAAAGCTGGAGTAGCCATACTTATATCAGACAAACTAGACTTCAAATTAAAGGCTGTAACAAGAGATGAAGAAGGACATTATAGAATAATCACAGGGTCTATCCATCAAGAAGAGCTAGCAATTATAAATGTGTATGCACTGAATACGGGAGCCCCCAAATATATAAAACAATTACTCACAAACACAAGCAACCTTATTGATAAGAATGTGGTAATTGCAGGGGACTTTAACACCCCACGTACAGAAATGGATAGATCATTTAGACACACGGTCAATAAAGAAACAAGGGCCCTGAATGATACATTGGATCAGATGGACTTGACAGATATATTTAGAACTCTGCATCCCAAAGCAACAGAATATACTTTCTTCTACAGTGCACATGGAACCTTCTCCAAGATAGATCACATTCTGGGTCACAAAACAGCCCTTCAGAGGTATACAAGAATTGAAATCATACCATGCATACTTTCAGACCACAATGCTATGAAGCTTGAAATCAACCACAGGAAAAAGTCTGGAAAACCTCCAAAAGCATGGAGGTTAAAGAACACCCTACTAAAGGATGAGTGGGTCAACCAGGCAAGTAGAGAAGAAATGAAAAAATGTATGGAAACACACAAAAATGAAAATACAACAATCCAAATGCTTTGGGATGCAGCGAGGCAGTCCTGAGAGGAAAATACATTGCAATCCAGGCCTATCTCAAGAAACAAGAAAAATCCCAAATACAAAATCTAACAGCACACCTAATGGAAATAGCAGCAGAACAGCAAAGACAGCCTAAACCCAGCAGAAGAGAAATAATAAAGATCAGAGCAGAAATAAACAATATAGAATCTAAAAAAACTGTAGAGCAGATCAACGAAACCAAGAGTTGGTTTTTTGAGAAAAAACAAACAAACAAACAAACAAACAAACAAAAAACCCAAATGGATAAACCTCTATCCAGGCTTCTCAAAAAGAAAAGGGAGATGACCCAAAGAGATAAAATCACGAATGAAATTGGAGTTATTACAACCAGTCCCTCAGAAATACAAACAATTATCAGGGAATACTATGAAAAATTATATGCCAACAAACTGGACATCCTGGAAGAAATGGACACATTCCTAACCACCCACACACTTCCAAAACTCAATCAGGAGGAAATAGGAAGCTTGTACAGACCCATAACCAGCAAAGAAATTGAATCAGTCATCAAAAATGTCCCAACAAATGAGTCCAGGACCAGATGGCTTCCCAGGGGAGTCCTACCAGATGTTTAAAGCACAGATAATACCTATCCTTTTCAAGCTGTTCCAAAAAATGGAAAGGGAAGGAAAACTTCCAGACTCATTCTATGAAGCCAGCATTACTTTGATTCCTAAACCAGACAGAGACCCAGTAAAAAAAAGAGAACTACAGGCCAATATCCCTGATGAATATGGATACAAAAATTCTCCATAAGATACTAGCAAATTGAATTCAACAGCTTATAAAAAGAATTATTCACCATGATCATTGAGATTCATTCCTGGGATGCAGGGCTGGTTCAACATTCGCAAATCAATCAACGTGATACATCACATTAATAAAAAAAAAAAATAAGAACCATATGATCCTGTCAATCGATGCAGAAAAGGCATTTGACAAATATCAGCATCCTTTCTTAAAACCCCTTGAGAAACTCGGGATAGAAGGAAAATACTTAGGCTTAATAAAAGCAATTTATGAAAAACCCACAGCTAATATAATCCTCAATGGGGAAAAACTGAGAACTTTTTCCCTGAGATCAGGAACAGGACAGGGATGCCCACTCTGACTGCTGTTGTTTAACATAGTGTTGGAAGTTCTAGCATCAGCAATCAGACAACAAAAGGAAATCAAAGGCATCAAACTTGGCAAAGATGAAGTTAAACTTTCAATTGTTGCAGATGACATGATATTATACATGGAAAATCTGATAGACTCCACCAAAGTCTGCTAGAACTGATACATGAATTCAGCAAAGTCGCATGATACAAAGTCAATGTACAGAAATCAGTTGCATTTTTATACACTAATAATGAAGCAACAGAAAGACAAATAAAGAAATTGACCCCATTCACAATTGTACCAAGAAGCATAAAATACCTAGGGATAAATCTAACCAAAGATGTAAAAGATCTGTATGCTGAAAACTATAGAAAGCTTATGAAGGAAATTAAAGAAGATATAAAGAAATGGAAAAACATTTCGTGCTCGTGGATTGGAAGAATAAGCATTGTCAAAATGTCAATACTACCGAAAGCTATCTACACATTCAATGCAATCCCAATCAAAATTGTACCAGCATTCTTCTAAAAGCTAGAACAAGCAATCCTAAAATTTGTACGGAACCACAAAAAGCCCTGAATAGCCAAAGTAATTTTGAAGAAGACCAAAGCAGGAGGCATCACAATCTCAGACCTTAGTCTCTACTACAAAGCTGTCATCATCAAGACAGCATGGTATTGGCACAAAAACAGACACATAGACCAATTGAATAGAATAGAAACCCCAGAACTAGACCCACAAAAGGATGGCCAACTAATCTTTGACAAAGCAGGAAAGAACATCCAATGGAAAAAAGACAGTCTCTTTAACAAATGGTGCTGGGAGAACTGGACAGCAACATGCAGAAGACTGAAACTAGACCACTTTCTGACACCATTCACAAAAATAAACTCAAAATGGATGAAGGACCTGAATGTGAGACAGGAAACCATCAAAACCCAGAGGAGAAAGCAGTAAAAAACCTGTCTGATCTCAGCCACAGCAATTTCTTACTTGACACATCTCCAAAGGGAAGGGAATTAAAAGCAAAAATGAACTATTGGGACATCATGAAGATAAAAAGCTTCTGCACAGCAAAGGAAACAACCAACAAAACTGAAAGGCAACTAACAGAATCGGAAAAGATATTTGCAAATGACATATTAGAGAAAGGGCTAGTATCCAAAATGTATAAAGAGCTCACCGAACTTCCCACCTGAAAAACAAATAACCCAGGGAAGAAATGGGCAGAAAACATGAATAGACACTTCTGTAAAGAAGACATCCAGATATCCAACAGGCACATGAAAAGATGCTCAATGTTGTTCCCCATCAGGGAAATACAAATCAAAACCACACTCAGATATCACCTCACGCTAGTCAGAGTGGCCAAAATGAAGAAATCAGGAGACTATAGATGCTGGAGAAGATGTGGAGAATTGGGAACCCTCTTGCCCTGTTGGTGGGAATGCAAACTGGTGCAGCCGCTCTGGAAAACAGTGTGGAGGTTCATCAAAAAAATAAAAATAGACCAACCCTATGACCCAGCAATAGCACTGCTAGGAATTTACCCAAGGGATAAAGGAGTATTGATGCATAGGGGCACTTGTACCCCAATGTTTATAGCAGCACTCTCAAAAATAGCCAAGTTATGGAAAGAGCCTAAATGTCCATCAGCTGATGAATGGATAAAGAAATTGTGGTTTATATACACAATGGAGTACTACGTGGCAATGAGAAAGAATGAAATATGGCCCTTTGCAGCAACTTGGATGGAACTGGAGAGTGTTATGCTAAGTGAAATAAGCCATACAGAGAAAGACAAATGCCATATGTTTTCACTCTTATGTGGATCCTGAGAAACTTAACAGAAACCCATGTGGGAGGTGAAGGAAAAAAAAAGGGATTAGAGTGGGAGAGAGCCAAAGCATAAGAGACTCTTAAAAACTGAGAACAAACTGAGGGTTGATGGGGAGTGGGAGGGAGGGGAGGGTGAGTGATGGGTATTGAGGAAGGCACATTTTGGGATGAGCACTGGGTGTTGTATGGAAACCAATTTGACAATAAATTTCATTTATTGAAAAACAAAGCAAAACAAAACAGCTAAACACTTCTTTATGCATCTATATCACCTTGCAGAAATGACAGCATAGGCACTTATTCATATCCAAGTTATTGGCATAAAATAACCTGAAATTGGATATTAATCCACATATAGTATATGATGACTTATTACTTGTGTGGCTATTACTGAGACACATCAGATTTGCTTATTTTTTCTTTTAATTGATTAGATTCCAAAGAAACCAAGTCATAGAAACTACTGAATTATAATCTAATAATCTTGTGTTTATTCCAGAACAAATATCTTGCCTGTAAATCCAGGAAAGTGGGCAGGTAACACTTCAGAAATCATATCAATCAATGA
Source organism: Herpailurus yagouaroundi (assembly GCF_014898765.1). Classification (NCBI taxonomy): domain Eukaryota; kingdom Metazoa; phylum Chordata; class Mammalia; order Carnivora; family Felidae; genus Herpailurus; species Herpailurus yagouaroundi. Next base: position 2,436,855 of record NW_024412443.1, read on the forward strand.
ATTGTATGACACGGATACCGTGTGGGGGTATTGCCATTCTTTGGAGCAGGTTGAAGGTACTGAAGGGCAACAAAATTCCATTCTGCCCACCACCTCTCCCGTTTAGGCTTAGGTCCTGTTTGAACTATTCTTTTTGCTCTTTTCTTTCTTTTCAAATAGTTCTCACAATTGTATTTCTATAGTCATGTGATAATTAGTGTCGGTTTTTCTGTATCACTCTAGTAACACCATGGAGGCTCAATTTTTTTTTAATTGAAATTCAACTCAGTTAACATACAGTGTAGTCTTGCCTTTTGGTGTAGAAGCCCATTATTCATCACTTATATACAGCACCCAGTACTCATCACAACAAATGCACTCTTTAATACCCATCATTCATTTAGCCCATTCCTCCACTCCCTTCCCCTCCAACAATCCTCAATTTGTTCTCTACAGTTAAGAGTCTCTTATGGTTTGCCTCCCTCTTTGATTTTATCTTATTTTTCCTTCCCTTCACCTATGCTCATCTGTTTTGCTTCTTTAATTCCACATACAAGTGAAATAATATCTGTATTTCTTTGACTGATTTATTTCACTTGACATAATACCCTCTGGTTCCATCCACATTGTTGCAAATGGCAAGATTTCATTCTTTTTCACCACCAAGTAGTGTACGTGTGTGTGTGTGTGTGTGTGTGTGTATCACCATTTTCATCACCAAGGAGTGTATATATAGATATAGATAGATATGTGATATATATCTTCTTTATCCATTTGGGAAAAAAAAGGGGCATTTGGGCATTTGGGACCTTTCCATAATTTGGCTACTGTTGATAGCACTGCTATAATGTATGTGCCCCTTGGAATCAGAATGTTTGTATTCTTTGGATAAATACTTAGTAGCACAATTGCTAGGTTGTAGGAAAACTGGACAGTGACCAGCAGAAGAATGAACCTGGGCTACTTTCTTAGACAATACATAAAAATAAATTCAAAATGGATGAAAGACCTAAATATGAAGCAGAAAACCATCAAAATCCTACAGGAGAAAACAGGTAGCAACTTCTTTGACCTTGGCCACAGCAACTTCTTGAAATGTCTCAGAAGGGAAGGGAAACAAAAGTAAAAGTGAACCACTGGGACCTAATCAATATAAACAGTTTCTGCACAGCAAAGGAGACAATCAACAAAACTAACCAGCAACTGACAGAATGGGAGGAGATATTTGAAAATGACATATTAGATAAAGAGTTAGTATCCAAAATCTATAAAAAATTTATCAAACTCAACACTCAAAAAAACAAATAATCCAGTTAAGAAATGGACAAAAGATATGAACAAACACTTTTGAAAGAAGACACACTGATGGCTAACAGACATCTGAAAAGATGCTCAACATCACTCATCACTAAGGAAATACAAATCAAAACCATAGTGAGATACCAGCTCACAACAGTCAGAATGGCTAAAATTAACAACTCCAGAAACGACAGATGTGGGCAAGGAGGTGAAAAAAGGAAAACACTGCTGGTGGGCATGTAAATTGGTACAGACACTCTGGAAAACAATATGGAAATTCCTCAAAAAATTAAACATAGAAATTGGAAGATGGTGGCAAAGGAGGGCGCTGGGCTCACCTCGTCCTTCTGATCACTTAGATTCCACCCACACCTGCTTAAGTAACCCAGAAAACACCAGAAGACTAGCAGAACGGACTCTCCAGAGCCAAGAATAGACACGAGGCTCACAGAAAACGGTAGGAAGGGCAAGGAGGTGGTGCATGCTACATGGACTGGCGGGAGGGAGCTGGGGTTGTGGAGGGGCAGCCCCCCCAGCAAGGCAGAGCCCCTGAAGTCTGGCTCGCAAAAGAGGAGGGGCCGGACTCCGTGAATTCTGACAGCCAGTGGGACTTAACATCTGGAATGTTAAAAGTCAACAACTCTGCTTGGAGAGCCAGAGGGTGAGTGGACACCGGGAGGGAGAGTTGTTGAGCCTCGGGAAGACAGAGCTCAGCTCAGCGGGGAACAAAGGCACTGGCAAGTGCCATCTCCTTCTCCCATCCCCCCAGCTGTAATCCCAAAGGGAACCAGTTCCCATCACCAAACTTGCTTGCACCGCACAGACACCCAACGCTGTGCTTCTGTGGATCCATCCCTCTGACAGGTCTGCCTCCCTCCTGGAGCCACAGGGCCCCCCCTGCAGGGGACCACCCACAGCAAAGTGAGCTAAGCCCGCCCCTCCCACCCCTGTGCACCTTGCAGATCTACCCCAGCTAATACGACAGATCCCAGCAAAGCAGCACCACAAACCTGGCTGTGTGCAAGTAGCCTGGAAAGGGGCCACACCACTACACAGTGAGTCCTGCCCCTGGGAGAGGGGAAGATAAGGTACACACCAGTCTGACTGTGGCCCCAGTGGTGGGCTGGGGACAGACATCAGGTGTGACTGCGACTCTCCCCACCAACACAAGTTACTCCAGACAGCACAGGGGAAGTTCCCTGAAGTTCGGCGCCACCCCAGGGACTACCCAAAATGATGAAATGGAAGAACTCGCCTCAAAAGAAACTTCAGGAAGTAGCAACAGCTAATGAATTGATCAAAAACGATTTAAGGAATATAACGGAACAAGAGTTTAGAATAATAGTCATAAAATTAATTGCTGAGCTTGAATAAAGCATAGAGGACAGCAGAGAATCTATTGCTACAGAGATCAAGGGACTAAGAAATAGTCATGAGGAGCTAAAAAATGCTATAATGAGCTGCAAAATAAAATGGAGGCCATCACAGCTTGGATTGAAGAGGCAGAGGAGAGGATAGTGAATTAGAAGATAAAATTATGTAGATCATCTAGACACACGGTCAATAAAGAAACAAGGTCCCTGAATGAGACATTGGATCAGATGGACTTGACAGATATATTCAGAACTCTGCATCCCAAAGCAACAGAATATACTTTTTTCTCAAGTGCACATGGAACATTCTCCAAGATAGATCATATAGTGGGTCACAAAACAGCCCTTCATAAGTTTACAAGAATTGAAATCATACCATGCATACTTTCAGACCACAATGCTATGAAGCTTGAAATCAACCACAGAAAAAAGTCTGGAAAACCTCCAAAAGCATGGAGGTTAAAGAACACCCTACTAACGAATGAGTGGGTCAACCAGGCAATTCGAGAAGAAATTAAAAAATATATGGAAACAAACGAAAATGAAAATACAACAATCCAAACACTTTGGGATGCAGCGAAGGCAGTCCTGAGAGGAAAATACATTGCAATCCAGGCCTATCTCAAGGAACAAGAAAAATCCCAAATACAAAATCTAACAGCACACCTAAAGGAAATAGAAGCAGAACAGCAAAGGCAGCCTAAACCCAGCAGAAGAAGAGAAATAATAAAGATCAGAGCAGAAATAAACAATATAGAATCTAAAAAAACTGTAGAGCAGATCAACGAAACCAAGAGTTGGTTTTTTGAAAAAATAAACAAAATTGACAAACCTCTAGCCAGGCTTCTCAAAAAGAAACGGGAGATGACCCAAATAGATAAAATCATGAATGAAAATGGAATTATTACAACCAATCCCTCAGAGATACAAACAATTATCAGGGAATACTATGAAAAATTATATGGCAACAAATTGCACAACCTGGAAGAAATGGACAAATTCCTGAACACCCACACTCTTCCA
>NW_024412443.1:2445528-2470858 GCF_014898765.1 Herpailurus yagouaroundi
AAAAAAAAAAAGAGGTTAGAGTGGGAGAGAGCCAAAGCATAAGAGACTGTTGAGAACTGAGAGCAAACTGAGGGTTGATGGGGGGTGGGAGGGAGGAGAGGGTGGGTGATGGGTATTGAGGAGGGCACCTTTTGGGATGAGCACTGGGTGTTGTATGGAAACCAATTTGACAATAAATTTCATATATAAATAAAAATAAAAAAAAAAGAAGATAAAATTATGGAAAAAGAAGAAGCTGAGAAAAAGAGAGATAAAAAAATCCAGAAGTATGAAGGAAGAATTAGAGAAGTAAGTGATGCAATCAAACAGAACCATATCCTTATGATAGGAATTCCAGAAGAGTAAGAGAGAGAGAAAGTGGCTGAAGGTGTATGTGAACAAATCATAGCTGGGAACATCCCTGATCAGAGGAAAGAAACTGGCATTGAAATGCAAGAGGCACAGAGAACTCCCTTCAGATGTAACTTGAATCGATCTTCTGCATGACATATCATAGTGAAACTGGCAAATTACAGGGATAAAGAGAAAAATCTGAAAGCAGCTAGGGATGAACAGGCTCTAACTTATAAAGGGAGACCCATATGACTACTGGCAGACCTATCTACTGAAACTTGGCAAGCCAGAAAAGAATGGCAGGAAATCTCCAATGTGATGAACAGAAAAAATATACAGCCAAGAATCTTTTATCCAGCAAGTCTGTCATTCAGAATAGAAGGACAGATAATGGTCTTCCCAAACAAACAAAAACTGAAGGAATTCATCACCACTAAACCAGCCCTACAAGAGATCCTAAGGGGAGATTCTGTGAGTGAAATATTGCAAGGACCACAAAGTACGAGAGACATCACTACAAGCATGAAACCTACAGACATCACAATGACTTTAAACCCATATCTTTCTATAATAACATTGAATGTAAATGGGATAAATGCTCCAACCAAAAGACTTAGAGTGTCAGAATGGATAAAAAAAGACCCGTCTATTTGCTGTCTACAAGAGACTCATTTTACACCTGAGGACACCTTCAGATTGAGAGTGAGGGGATGGAGAATTATTTATCATGCTACTGGAAGTCAAAAGAGAGATGGAGTGCCATACTTATATCAGACAAACTAGCCTTTAAATTAAAGGTTGTAACAAGAGATGGAGAAGGGCATTATAGAATAATTACAGGGTCTATCCATCAGGAAGAGCTATCAATTATAAATGTCTATACGCCGAACACGAGAGCTCCCAAATATATAAAACAATAAAAAACATGAGCAACCTTATTGATAAGAATGCGGTAATTGCAGGGGACTTTAATACCCCACTTAGAACAATGGATAGATCATCTAGACACAGGATCAATAAAGAAACAAGGGCCCTGAATGATACATTGGATCAGACAGAGTTGACAGAAATATTTAGAACTCTGTATCCCAAAGCACGAGAATATACTTTCTTCTCAAGTGCACATGGAACCTTCTCCAAGAGAGATCACATACTGGGTCACAAAACAGCCCTTCATAAGTAAAAAAGAGTTGAGATCATACCATGCTCACTTTCAGACCACAATGCTATGAATCTTGAAATCAACCACAGGAAAAAGTCTGGAAAACCTCCAAAGGCATGGAGGCTAAGGAACACCCTACTAGAGAATGAATGGGTCCACCAGACAATTAGAGAAGAAATTAAAAATATATGTATATGGAAACAAATGAAGATGAAAATACAACAACCAAATGCTGTGGGATGCAGCGAAGGCAGTCCTGAGAGGAAAATACATTGCAATGCAGGCCTATCTACAGAAACAAGAAAAATCCCAAATACAAAATCTAACAGCACACCTAAAGGAAGTACAAGCAGAACAGCAAAGGTACCCCAAACCCAGCATAAGAAGAGAAATAATAAAGATCAGAGCAGAAATAAACAATATAGAATCTAAAAAAGCTGTAGAGCAGATCAATGAAACCAAGAGTTGGTTTTTTGAAAAAATAAACAAAATTGATAAACTTCTAGCCAGGCTTCTCAAAAAGAAAGGGGAGATGACCCAAATAGATAAAATCATGAATGAAAATGGAATTATTACAACCAATCCCTCAGAAATACAAACAATTATCAGGGAATACTATGAAAAATTATATGCCAAAAACTGGACAACCTGGAAGAAACGGACACATTCCTAACCACCCATACACTTCTAAAACTCAAACAAGAAGAAATAGAAATCTTGAACAGACCCATAACCAGCAAAGAAATGGAATCAGTTATCAAAAATCTCCGAACAAATAAGAGTCCAGGACCAGACGGCTTCCCTGGGGAATTCTACCAGACATTTATAGCAGAGATAATACCTATCCTTCTCAAGTTGTTCCAAAAAATAGAAAGGGAAGGAAAACTTCCGGACTCATTCTATGAAGCCAGCATTAATTTGATTCCTAAATGAGACGGAGACTCAGTAAAAAAAAGAGAACTACAGGCCATTATCCCTGATGACTATGGATGCAAAAATTCTCCATAAGATACCAGCAAATTGAATTCAACAACATATAACAAGAATTATTCACCATGATCAAGTGGGATTCATTCCTGGGCTGCAGTGCTGGTTCAACATTTGCAACATTTGCAAATCAATGAACGTGACATTAATAAAAGAAAAGATAAGAACCATATGATCCTGTCAATCGATGCAGAAAAAGCGTTTGACAAAATTCTGCATGCTTTCTTAATAAAAACCCTCGAGAAAGTCGGGATAGAAGGAACATACGTAGAGACATAAAAGCCATTTATGAAAAGCCCAAGCTAACATCCTCCTCAATGGGGAAAAACTGAGAGCTTTCTCCCTGAGATCAGGAACACGACAGGGATGTCCACTCTCACCAATGTTGTTTAACATAGTGTTGGAAGTGCTAGCACCAGCAATCAGACAACAAAAGGAAATCAAAGACATGAAAATTGCCAAAGATGAAGTAAAACTTTCACTTTTCACAGAGGACATATTACTCGACACGGAAAACCCAACAGACTCCACCATAAGTCTGCTAGAACTGATACATGAACTCAGCAAAGTCGCAGGGTACCAAATTAGTGTGCAGAAATTGGTTGTACCTTTATACACTGATAATGAAGCAACAAAAAGAAATAAACAAACTGATTCCATTCACAATTGCACCAAGAAACATAAAATACCTAGGAATAAGCCTAACCAAAGATGTAAAAGATCTGTATGCTGAAAACTATATGAAGCTTAGGAAGGAAACTGAAGAAGATACAAAGAAATGGAAAAACTTCCCGTGCTCATGGATTGGAAGAATAAGCATTGTCAAAATGTCAATACTACCCAAAGCTATCTACACATTCAATGCAATCCCAATCAAAATTGCACCAGCATTCTTCTAAAAGCTAGAACAAGCAATCCTAAAATTTGTACGGAACCACAAAAGGCCTTGATTAGCCAAGGCAATTTTGAAGAAGACCAAAGCAGGAGGCATCACAATCCCAGACTTTAGCCTCTACTACAAAGCTGTAATCACCAAGACAGCATGGTATTGGCACAAAAACAGACACATAGACCAATTGAATAGAATAGAAACCCCAGAACTAGACCCACAAAAGGATGGCCAACTCATCTTTGACAAAGCAGGAAAGAACATCCAATGGAAAAAAGACAGTCTCTTTAACAAATGGTGCTGGGAGAACTGAACATGCAGAAGGATGAAACTAGACCACTTTCTTACACCATTCACAAAAGCAAACTCAAAATGGATAAAGGACCTGAATGTGAGACAGGAAACCATCAAAACCCTAGAGGAGAAAGCAGGAAAAGACCTCTCTGACCTCAGCCGTAGCAATCTCTTACTTGACACATCCCAAAAGGCAAGGGAATTAAAAGCAAAAGTGAATGATTGGGACCTCATGAAGATAAAAAGCTTCTGCACTGCAAAGGAAACAATCAATGAAACTAAAAGGCAACCAACGGAATGGGAAAAGATATTTGCAAATGACATATCGGACAAAGGGCTAGCATCCAAAATCTATAAAGAGCTCACCAAACTCCACACCTGAAAAACAAATAATCCAGTGAACAAATGGGCAGAAAACATGAATAGACCCTTCTGTAAAGAAGACATCCAGATGGCCACAGGCACATGAAAAGATGCTCAACGTCATTCCTCATCAGGGAAATATAAACCAAAACCACACTCACATACCACCTCATGCCAGTCAGAGTGGCTAAAATGAACAAATCAGGAGACTATAGATGCTGGAGACGATGTGGAGAAACGGGAACCCTCTTGCACTGTTGGTGGGAATGCAAACTGGTGCGGCAGCTCTGGAAACCAGTGTGGAGTTCCTCAAAAAATTAAAAGTAGATCACCCTATGACCCAGCAATAGCACTGCTAGGAATTTACCGAAGGGATACAGGAGTGCTGATGCATAGGGGCACTTGTACCCCAATGTTTATAGCAGCACTCTCAACAATAGCCAAGTTATGGAAAGAGCCTTAATGTCCATCAACTGACAAATGGATAAAGAAATTGTGGTTTATATACACAATGGAATACTACGTGGCAATGAGAAAGAATGAAGTATGGCCTTTTGTAGCAACATGCATGGAGGTGGAGGGTGTTATAAGTGTATAAGTCATACAGAGAAAGACAGATACCATATGTTTTCAGTCCTATATGGATCTTGAGCAACTTGACAGAAGACCATGGGGGAGGGGAAGGAAAAAAAGAAAAAGTTAGAGAGGGAGGGAGCCAAACATAAGAGACTCTTAAAAACTGAGAACAAACTGAGGTTTAATGGGGGGTGGGAGAGAGGGGAGGGTGGGTGTTGGGTGTTGGGGAGGGCACCTGTTGGGATGAGAACTGGGTGTTGTATGGAAACCAATTTGGCAATAAATTTCATATTAAAAAAATAAAAATAGTGGGCTCCTCGGTGGCTCAGTTGGTTAAGCATCTGCCTTAGGCTCAGGTCATGATCTCACAGTTCATGTGTTCAAACCTCACCTCAAGGTCTTTGCTGTCATTGCAAAGCCCACTTCAGATCTTCTGGCCCTCTCTTTCTCTACGCCTCCCCCACTCACTCTCTGTGAAAAATAAATGCATAAACTTAAAAAAATAAATTTCTTTTTGTAAAATAAATTTTCATGTTTATTTTTTGAGAAAGAGAGAGTAAACGTGAGCAGGGGAGGGGCAAAGAGAGGGAGGGAGACACAGAATCCAAAGCAAGCTCCAGGCTCCAAGCTGTCAGAACAGAGCCCAATGCATGGCTTGAACTCAAGAACTACAAGATCATGACCTGAGCCAAAGTCAGATGCTTAACCAACTGAACCACCCAGGCGCTCCCAAAAATTGAATTTCTAAAAAATTAAAAATAAAACTACCCTATGAACCAGAAATTGCACTACTTGAAATTAAGCCAAAGGGTACAAAAATTCTGTTTCAAAGGGGCACATGCGCACCAGTGTTTATAGCAGCACTATTAACAGTAGCCAAAGTATGGAGAGAGCCCCAATGTCCATCGACTGATGAATGGATAAAGATGTGGTATATATATATATATATATATATATATATATATATATATACACACACAATGGAATTCTACTTGATGATGAAAAAGAATGAAATCTTGCCATTTGCAACAATGTGGTTGGAACTAGAGTGTATTCTGCTAATAAGTCAGTCAGAGAAAGACAAATATCATATGATATCACTCATATGTGGAATACAACAAACAAAACAGACGAACATAGGAGAAAGGGGGAAAAAGAGAGGTAGGCAAACCATCAGAGACTTCTAAATACAGAGAACAAACTGATGGCTGCTGGAGGGGAGCTGGTGGGTGGATGGGTTTAATGGGTGACGGGCATTGAGGAGGGCACTTGTAGTGATTAACACTAGGTGTCATATATAAGTGATGAATCACTAAATTCTACACAGGAAATTATTATTATACTATATGTTAACTAATTTGGATGTAAAGAAATTATTATTTAAAAAAAATAACGAAATTTTAGGAAATCTTCTTGAATGATCTGTCAGGGTTACTTTCAGCCTCTTAAAATATAAAACCCAAATCAGTGCTGTAAACAAGATTGAAGGTTATCACTCTCACATCAGGAAACCGGGGGATCAACAGGTAATGCACATCCATGATGATCAGGTGCCCTGACTCCTCTCAATGCTCCATCATTCTTAGTGTAAAGCCCTCACCTTCAAGTTTGCTTCAAGGTCACCCATGACTGCTAAGCCTCCAGCCATCAAGTCTACATTGCATGTATGAAAATGAAGAAAGATGGACAAGTATCTTCTGCCAGCTTTCCCAGCATCTCATTCATCTTATTGTCTTCCCCTATCGGGGAAACTGGAAAATTCAATTCCTTCACAGGGCATCTTGCCTCCTGGAGTGACAGGGACTGTGGACAATAAGCGGAAGCCAAGATATCTGAAAGGAGGTAAGGAAGGTGATGATCAACATAATGCTAAAGGGACCTGTTTTCATCTCAGTCACGAGAGTTTCCATCTACACGATTGCCGCACTTTATGGCATAAAACTGTCTAGTCCATCTAGACTAGATGAAAAATCTTCCCCAAATTCACAGACGTTTAAGCCTCAGCATTTCTGGAAGTTATCCCAACTGGACATCAAGACAATTCCCAAGACATTCCACATCTCACACCCTGCTCTTTCAGGTAGAGAACACAGCAGAGCAATGTTGTCAGAGAATTTTCCCACTTCATCCCCCAAGCACAATGTCCCTTGTCTTCCTTTGAGTCAGGGTTCCTCTCCCTATAATGTTAGACAAAATGCTTCCTAAAACTCCTAGAACATAAAAATGAAACCACTGCCATGATCTCATCATATTCCCACTCCAACATCTAGAACTACCCAAAGATGATCAAGTCAAAATCTACAGAGGAGAAATGACTGCCCAAAGGTGTCATTATCCATGATGGGTTCTAGCACTAGCTTTTATTCACAAGAATAAATTAACGTGAATTAACACGTGCACCACTTCATGCTGATCATCTACCAACAGGCTTTCTGGCCATCCCTTCCATGTGATGAATGGAATAGGTGGCTGAGCCATATGTAGTAGTCACAAAAAAATCAAAGTTATTACCCTATGCCGTTCACTATCCTGAGTGCTTAACAAAACAAAAACAAACAAAAGACAACTCATGTGACACTTGTAACAGAGTGTGAAGGCCAGTACTATTGCTTCCTATACTTTTCTGATCTCATGAATGTTGCCCAGAGAAGATATGTAATCTGTCCAAAGACACACAGTGAGTGGTGACCTTGGTGCTGAAGTCTGTGCAGTGCCCACACTCTAATTGAATTACATGCTATACAAGTTACTCTTCCACTCTGACTTTATGGCAACACCCACCTTCCCTACGGAGTTAAAAATCCAGAGTCCTCATTTCCCATTATTGGTCTATTTCCTCTGGTCTTCTGGTATTCGAAGATTTACCCTTAATTGCGAGTATTTCATGCTCGCACAATACATCAATTACCAGCTAACCCCTCAGACACTAATTAAACAAAACATCAGGGATAACTTCTCAGCAGAGGAGGGCAAGGTTTTACTCTAAGTGTCTTGGGAGAAAGAACAGAGTCCTTATAGAAATACATGGAAAGATTGAGGTTAAGTTTATCCTGATGGTAATTTTGAAAAGAGTGGGGAGCAGGACACGGGGATGGCTTGTCACCTAAGAAACTTCTCTTCGGAAGTAACCTCTGCCACATAAACTTATAAGCTAGCTCTTCTGTGGCCAGGGGACCATGGCTAGAGCATATCTACTGATCTCATTTGTTACTTGGATAAAGACCAGAAAGCACTGAGTTTCCCCGGTGAGCAGACTTTTCTTCTGGACTGAGAATAATCTCTCCACACTTGCTCAGAGGGTAAAACTCAAGAAAGGGCAAAGTCCCAGGAGCCTTATAAGAGAAAACACGTTTTGTCTTTCTGAAATACAAAAAGCTTTTCCAATGACTTCATCCATAAATGTTCCTCTTCAGACAAGACCACCAGAAGCTAATAAAGCCTCATGTCTTTAACCAAGCCCTCTGTAGAAGCCAGAGAACCATGGATATGAGTGATTAGTCCTCAGCATGAATTCTGTTCTATGTTGGAGACCAAGGGGACATGAGATGGAGGACAGGTGAGTCAGTGAGTAGCGGCCGCACATTAAGCAGCATATGTAAAATGATGTACTTCAAGCTAGAAAAGACAGTCAGGAACAGAACAGGCTGCTCCTGCCTGTAGGTATACCAGTTGTCCAGTACTCATCAGAAGCGTGAATGTTGTTCACAGTGATGAGGGTCCTGAGACTCATTTCTACTGCTGTTCAATATTTTCGACAAAGCTGAGTTATGGTCACAAAAACAATATTAAGCCAAGCATGGCCTTATACAGAGAGGAATAGAGTGAGAAAGCCAAATATTACCAGTCCCCAGAGAAAGAAAGCTTTGAGGTGAATTTTAGCAGCAAATTGAAATAGTTAAAGAACAAAAATAGGCAGTGGAATGTGGGTGGGGAAGCAGGTGTGTGCAAGAGGGGTATTTAACAAAAAGTCACGATATGAAACAGGACTGTTGATACTTTGAAAGCAGGTATCATGCATCCAGGGTTAAGACATCTTGAGGGTCTAGAGGGAGGTAACTTCCTTCCATATAAACTAGCAACAGGGGGCTTAAATATCTTTCTACATGAAGTCATAGTGTTGTGCTGACCTGAGTGAAAAGGATGTTCCTAACCTTTGTAGATTTCTCAGTTTTCCCATCATTATTGAAGGAGGATATGAAATGGCATACATAGTTCTGGTATACAGATTGAGAGGTGATGGGTGCTCACTCATTGCTGAGTTATCTCCCATCTACTTTTACTTCTTGTTGTGAAATACTTGTCTAATCTCTAGAACTAAAGCATTTTAAAAAGTTATACCTCAGCCCCCTCGTGTGGATATGGTTATCAATGCCCCTCAAACCCCTTTGTACATGGGAGCTTACAGATGATCCAGTGAGTAATCAGTGAAGATGGTTTTGGAAAGAGGCGGAAGCTGAATTGTACTATGTGATGTGAGACAGCATTCCTGGTAGGAGGACCCACAATAAGCAAAGGTCTAGACAGGATGAGCAAGCCTGTGGGTACACTGGCCACTGATTATATGCAAGGGGCTGGTGGATGATAGCAGAGCAAATCTGAAGAGGGCAGGCTGAAGTTATGCGTTTAGACTCTTCCTCACTGGGCCAGTTCACTTCTTGATTTTATTCTAATTGACCTTCTACCCAAGAAATAAACATGTCATTGGGAAAGAACCAGAAACATAGACAAACCCTGAGAAAAGTACTTTTGGTGTGTGTGATGAAAGAGCACCTGCTAGTATCAGTGAAGAGAAATGTTGTCCATCATTAAGCCTTACCCCAAGACTCAATATCTTGCAGTTTAATCCTGATTATGACCTGGACAGTTAAATAGGTCCTTCACCTGGTTATCTGGGTGGTGGAAAGTTTAGGCTGAATGTTAGATTGAAGAAAGGGATCTCTTGGACTAATAGGCAATAAAACCCCATGGTCTAGTCCTTCTTATCCCACCTCATAAGCTTATTTCCAGATTTTCTTTTCTGTTTGTTGTAGATAATATGTTCTGTTCATCTCCAAGGGGAAGTCCACAGCCAGCACCAGGCATTATGATAATATATACATGAAAACAAGATATATGTATGTATGTATGTATGTATGTATATACACATACATGTATATACACAGATATAGGTATATATATAGATACACAATGAGGATTATGTATTATATAGATGCATGTATATACACAGACATAGGTATAGATGCATAATGAGGATTATATATCATACACAGAATGATACAGATCACAGGGTTTTATCAATGTGTTCAAAAATCTCCCTGGCCTACCAGTAGGTATCTGGTAAGTCCTGTGACTGAAATATCTCAGGGCAGCTGCTGACAGATAGGGATGTCACAGTGATCAGAAGAAACTGCAGAGGATTGAGTGAAAGAAGAATATAATCCCTACTCTTACCACACAACTGTTTAAGAAGACGGTTGTTTAGTTTTTAGGTAATTGAAACACTTAGAGATATATTTGCTTTTAATACCTGTGTCTTAGAAAGATGGTTCCCTTGTAAGTGGAGTAATGGGCTGGATAAGGAAGGAATTGCCTATGGGGAGACAATTATCAGGCTCTAAGTGGGGTCCAGATGGTCATCCTGGCCAAGGATGGCAGTGGCAAGGATGCAGATAGCTTGTACTATAACCTTAGACTAGTAAAGTCAATAAGAATGCCGTGGATAAAATGTAGACAATGAGGAACATTAACAGAAATAATCTGAACACTCTGAGGGTAACTGATGCAGAGGCAATCAGGAATGAGAATGAAGGTGCTGGACTGAAGTTAGAGGAACAACTGACAGGTTAAGTTTGGGATGCACCAGTTGACAATGTCAGAAAGGAGGGGCATCCGGGTGGCTCAGTCGGTTGAGCGTCTGGCTCTTGATTTTGGCCCAGGTCATGATCTCACAGTTCATGAGATTAGGCCCTGTGTCAAGCTCTGTGCTGACAGCATGGCGACTGCTTGGGATTCTCCCTCTCTCCTTCTCTCTCTTACACTCTCCTGCGCGCTCTCTATCTCTCTCTCAAAATAAATATATCAACTTTAAAAAAAAAACAATGTCAAAAGGGAGATTAGATATCAGTGAAGAAGTGACAGCTAGAGACACAGATCTGGAAGGACTCTGAGGGTAATTGTGACAGATGTGGAAATTATTGTGTTTATCCAGGGAAGCGAGGCAGTGCCTTGGAGAACACCTCTATAAGGGTGATAGGAAGATAGAAGGAGGTCAAGGGGGTCCAGAGACTGGATCCAAAGCAGAGTTCTAAGTGGAAAGGGCTGGACCACAAGCCATCAAATTCAGAGAAGGGTCAGGTTGGGCTGATGTCTAGCTTTGCGGACCCTGTGTGTGTGCCCATGGGTGCCTGGTGCACTGAACCAGAAGTTAGAGGAAGCGCCTCCTCTTCAGTCCCCTCACCACTTTCCCTTGGATGACATTACTCTTCTGTTTCTGTCATTCTCTTCATCTCAGTCATGTGCATGGATACTGTTGCTGCTTTCCAGGTCACCAGCGGCTTTTTTTTAAGGCAAAGAGAATAATGATTATGAGCAAGAGCTTAGCTTTCAATCTTGGCTTTATCACTTGCTGCTATTTAGGTAATGTAAAGTAGACCAGTCATCTTCCCCAAGCCACTCTGTTCAATAGCAAAATGGCGGTAAAAACATCTCCCTTACCGAACCGTTAAAGCACTAAGTAAGATAATAACATAAAGTTGTTATCACAGCACCTGGCTCATAGTGAGTGCCGAATAATTTGCATTAATTACTAACTATGACCTATACCTACCCATCCATTTTCTTTGGTTCTTCCAACCTTTTATATCTGTCCTCACCATCCTTATAA
Source organism: Herpailurus yagouaroundi (assembly GCF_014898765.1). Taxonomy (NCBI): domain Eukaryota; kingdom Metazoa; phylum Chordata; class Mammalia; order Carnivora; family Felidae; genus Herpailurus; species Herpailurus yagouaroundi. Next base: position 2,457,016 of record NW_024412443.1, read on the forward strand.
CTTTTCCCATTCTTGTCCAGTGTACACTCTGAGAATAAACCTTGGAATGAGAAATCGAAGAAAGGGAGATGGTGTGATCACTTTTCATCTTAAAAGGTGGGATAGCCTGATTTTCCCCTGCCCAGCCAACTAAATCAAAAATGGTGCCCTGAGCTTCCATTAGAGATAAAATAACTGCATTGTGTAAGATTCACCTTAGAAGTACTTTTGACAGAATAGTGGGAAGAAGTGTAATAATTGGGTGTTCCACAAGAACATTTAAATCCTAGAATTTGAGTTGTTTTCAAGTAATACCAGGGGTGTTTGTTTTGTTTTGTTTTGTTTTGTTTTGTTTTGTTTTTGATAGAGAGAGTACAAGTAAGGAGCAGAGAGAGAGAGAGAGAGAGAGAGAGAGAGAGAGAGAAGTGGGGCTCATGCTCACCCAGTGTGGGACTCAAACTCATGAACCATGAGATCATGACCTGAGCCAAAGTCAAGTGCTTAACTGACTGAGCCACCCAGGTGCCCCAAAGTAATACCAGGGTTCTTAATAATGCAAGACTTGGAGGGGAAGGGGGGCACTTGTTTATTGCAGCACCACTGAATAGATCTCCATGAATATTATAGTCCATGCATAAAGTATCAAATAAGGGACTAAAAATGAATCTTTCATAAATTACTCACACACAGGATTTAACTTCTTTTCGGTCTCATCCTGGACTATACCACCCTGCATCCTGGAAAGTGCACAGTCCTACAAAGAGTGTAGGAGGTTGGGGCTGATGAAGCTCAGTGGAAAGGCCCCATGCATCAGCAGGTGGAAATCCAGTTGCTTTCTAAAAGATACAGAATCCAGACATCAAATCAACTGTGTGCTCCAACGAGGAGAGGAAACAGCTGCTTGGTAAAGAGGTTGTACAGGGAGATCCAAACGTCACTCAAACTGCCCAATAAGTGTTGGCTCTGGAGGCAATCAGAACCTTCAGTAGCCAACTCCAGGGGCTATGTTCCTGACAGGGTGCAATATCTTTCTCCCTATGCTCTGGGGTCTTATTAGGTGCCTGGACAAAGTCAACCCCTGCAGTGACTTAACTCCTTCACTCCAGGGTCTCAAAGGATCTTGGTATGTGATTTTTTTCTGTTTGTTTTTATGTTTTGTTTTGTTTTGTTGTGTTGTGTTTTGCTCGTTTTGAGTTTTTTTTTTTTTTTTTTTTCTGCAAAGTGAGTGATAGTGCTGCCTATGTGTGGGTGACCATGGGAGAGAGACCAGCATGTGCAGAAAGCCAAAGAGCACCTGTTCATGATGAACAGAGACAGATGCAAGCCTCAGTAGGTGAGTCAAGTGTGTTCCTATCTTGCTTTATGCCACTTCTCACCTCCCTCCTACCAACACTTCCAAAGGGCAAAGGAAGAAAACCTAAGAAAGAAGTCAATTGCCTGTCAGTGAGTTTGCAGAGAGAGGTCAAACATTCTGATAGTTATGGGAGATATGACAGACTTTGACCAAATTGGAAGAAAATTGTTATTTATGGTGTACATTCACAAACATCATGTTGATCTATCATCTCCAAAACTTTGCATTTGAGGGAAGTATTTTCTCCCTGCATCTCAGATGCAGAAATCAAAGTTCAGAAATATTAAATGGCATAATCAAGGCCACAGAGCATAGGAGGCAGAGCAAAACCCATGTGCATGTGCTGTGCCTCCTGATCCCGACTTCCCCATATCTCAGTGTCTCTATGGAGATGACAGGATGCAACGTCTGTAGGAAAGCTCAGGCACAGGCATGAGGAAGACAGTTATCTCATGCTCTCAGGTTTTATTCACTTTGACTTTCTTGACTCATCACAGGCACCAAAAACATGCCTCAACATGAGAGGTCATAACCACAGCATTCTGCGGGAACCCCCTAAAGACTTCATCCTTCTAGGTGTTTCTGACAGGCCATGGCTGGAGCTCCCTCTCTTTGCGGTCCTCCTGGTGTCCTACATTCTGGCCATGTTGGGGAACATTGCTATCATCCTGGTGTCTCGACTGGATTCTCAGCTCCACAGCCCCATGTACATCTTTCTCGGGCACCTATCCTTCCTCGACCTCTGCTATACCACCACCACAGTCCCTCAGATGCTGGTCAACATGGGGAGCTCCAGTAAGACCATCAGCTATGGTGGCTGCACAATGCAATATGCAATTTTCCACTGGTTGGGATGCACTGAGTGCATTGTCTTGGCTGCTATGGCGCTGGACCGCTATGTGGCCATCTGTGAGCCTCTCCGGTATGCCGTTATCATGCATTGTCCTCTCTGTCAACAGCTCGTGGCTGTGGCCTGGCTCAGTGGCTTTGGCAACTCCCTTGTTCAGGTAGTGCTGACGGTGCAGCTGCCTTTCTGTGGGCGGCAGGTGCTGAACAACTTCTTCTGTGAGGTGCCAGCCATGATTAAGTTGTCATGTGCTGACACAGCCATGAATGATACCACACTGGCTGTGCTGGTAGCCTTCTTTGTGCTGGTTCCCCTAGTTCTCATCCTTTTCTCCTATGGCTTCATTGCCCGAGCAGTGCTCAGGATCCAATCCTCCAGGGGAAGGCACAAAGCCTTTGGGACCTGTTCCTCCCACCTGGTGGTGGTGTCCCTCTTCTACCTGCCAGCCATCTACATGTACCTGCAACCCTCTTCCAGCTACTCCCAAGAACAGGGCAAGTTTATCTCCCTCTTCTATTCCATAATCACCCCCACCCTCAATCCTTTTATCTACACTCTGAGGAACAAGGATGTAAAGGGAGCCCTGAGAAAGCTCCCGTCAAGGATCTGGAGGCTCTGCAGATTAGGCTCTGAGATGTGACAATGTCCATTGGTTACAGGAACCCGGGAAAATGTATTGTGTGATTAAGAAGTCCACAGCCAGAGTTAAGTTTTTAGAGACATTTGGGAGCCCCTCAAGTCCTCTGTCAAAGCATTTTGCCTTCTGTGTGGTCATGGTGCCTAAAATCCCACGTCTCCCAATAGTCTTTAGTTCTAAGACACCATATACTTTTAGGAATCATTTAAACACAATTGGTGTGCAGTAAGTTTTTGTCAAATTACTTAATTTCTACTTTCCTAATTCTTGCCCCCATTTTTTCCCTCCCACTTGTTTCTTTCTGATCTTCCCTCTTCCTTTTTCATTACTCCTAAGTGTGCATAATATGAACCTGAAATGTAATCTTATATTACTTATAATAATTTTGTTTGTCTCCATATACTTAAATCTCCATAAATTTTATGTAAATTAAAAAAAATTCCCAAAATTAAGGGGATTGCTTTCTTCTTCCTGTGACTTACATGATGTGTTTGTTGTTGTTTTTTCTACAGTTCAGGTTTTCTTCTATAGAAAGTTTTCCACTCTATTGGCTTAAAGCAAGCATATTTATTTTGAACGTGTAAGACTCTATATTAGAGTCAAATAGCATAATATCTTATCTAAAAATCCAATGCTGGACTTGAGAATACAAGATATGTATACAATCAAAGTTAGGGACAATGAAATTTTAACTAACAAGTTCAAGGTCATTGTAACAAGTAACATTTGTAGAAGGCTTCCAAGATGTAGGTACTAGATTAAGTGTATTTGTGTATGCCATCTTATTTAATATACTCCCATGATGTGAGCTCTTTTATAACTTTCCATTGTCGTATAAGAACTGGATTATTGGAGAGGTTGCAATAACTTGGTCATGGCCACTCTAGGAACTGAGACCAGCACTAAAGTCCATATTGTCTGCCTCCTTTAGCAGAACGGAGTCATGATACTAGGACTTTATATTTGCATTTTTGTCACCTTTTGTATTTATTACATTTAATGTACTCATTTTTACCTCCTTGCCATGAGCATGCCAGATACTAATATAACCTAGCAGAGACAATAAATAATAATAATAATAATAATAATAATTAATAATAATAATAATGATAATAAATGTATGACAATTAGGACAAAAGGGAAATTGAAGTCTTTCTGAGAGTAAAGGCAATAAGAAAATATAAATCACAGAGCTACAGCATTTGATTTCAGAATTGTGAAAGAACCATGACTATTCCTATTTCCAAAACCACAAAGAAATTTTTCCCTGGGTTGCCATAGAACAGCCACTGGGTAACAGCTAAAAGCCCTTTAAAACTAACTTCGTTGGGAATGCAAGCTGGTGCAGCCACTCTGGAAAACAGTATGGAGGTTCCTCAAAAAACTAAAAATAGAACTACCCTACGACCCAGCAGTTGCACTAGTAGACATTTATATCAGGGATACAGGTGTGCTGTTTCGAAGGGACACATGCACCCCCATGTTTATAGCAGCACTATCAACAATAGCCAAAGTATGGAAAGAGCCTACATGTCCATCAATGGATGAATGGATAAAGAAGAAGTGGTATATATATACAATGGAGTATTACTCGGCAATCAAAAAGAATGAAATCTTGCCATTTGCAACTACATGGATGGAACTGGAGGGTATTATGCTAAGTGAAATTAGTCAGTCAGAGAAAGACAAAAATCATATGACTTCACTCATATGAGGACTTTAAGAGACAAAACAAATGAACATAAGGGAAGGAAAACAAAAATAATATAAAAACAGGGAGGGTGACAAAACATAAGAGACTCATAAATATGGAGAACAAACAGAGGGTTACTGGAGGGGGTGTGGGAGGGGAGATGGGCTAAATGGGGCATTACACATGTAGATTAGATTAGATTAGATTAGAGTAGATTAAGGAATCTACTCCTGAAATCATTATATCAAATGATTTCAGCAAATGATAATCAAATGATTATAGCAAATCAATATATTCTAATTTGGATGTGAATTTTAAAAAATAAAAAATAAAAGTAAAAAAAAATAAAAAGAACTAACTTCGTGAGCATGTATAATAATATATAAGAGCTTTCTCTTCTAACTTTGCCTAATGGAACAGGTCCAGACACAATTCAGTTAAAGCAATGTGACATGACCCTGAAGAGGGTCAATTCATACACACAGCTATGTCACAACCCAACCTCATTTTAGAACACATTTGAGAGGACTGAGGACTGTGTTTCTCAAAACAGAGGTGCTAGATTAAAGATATCTCAAAGTATTTTCTATTTCTGGGGTGTCCGGGGGGGCTCAGTCAGTTGAGTGTCCAACTTTGGCTCAGGTCATGATCTCACGGTTCATAAGTTCAAGCTCTGCATTGGGCTCCGTGCTGATGGCTCAGAACCTGGAGCCTGCTTCAGATTCTGTGTTTCCCTCTCTTTCTGCCCTTCACCCACTAGCACACTGCCTCTCTCTCTCAAAAAGAAATAAACATTAAAAATTGTAAAAATATTTTCTCTTCCGTGCAGTGATATATGAAGACTATTAGAATGAGCAAAAGTGATATTTTAGATCTTCTAAGACAAGATGATAAGAAATCCAGCAGCTTCCAGCTAATTAACATTCTTTCTGTGTCTGTAAGTCACCAGGTGAGAAGGCTAACTATCCTAAGATAGCCATGTTAAGGAGACTGTGGATGGATGCTGTCGTCTACAGCTCTACCTCTGTCAGGCTTCCAGCCAGTTCTCCACACCTAAGTGGAGTTATCTATCCTAGACCCACCTGACCAGACTTTCCCACCTAGTGACCTCAGTAGACACAACATAGAGCAGAATAATCTCCTAACTGAGCTCTGCTCAAGGTCCTAACCCACAAAATAGTCACGTATAATAAAATGGTTGTTAATATAAGCCACTAAATATGGGGATGGTATGGCAGGCAGGTAGATCCTCTACTGAGGACCCGTAGAATTTTCAGTATCACAGTTCTGTAAAACCACAAGATGAATATGGTGAATTTCCCAGAAGCGTCAATAGTATTAGATGTTTTAGGAGAAAATACTTAAATAATTCAACTGATAATTAAATGAAAGCATGTTTCCATTATGATAAACTGGCATAATAGATAGAAAAACATAGACAAAATTTTGTAATGAAACCCAAGACTTCAATTAATTTGCATGCTTTGGTGCACTGCTGTATATTATGATAAGTTTCCCATCATTCACTTCTCTCTGCTTTTATGAGTACACTATGGGAAAGTGCGAGAAACACTCAAGAAGAAAACAGGATAGGATGTGTGCTTTTCAGGTACTCTTTCAAAAGTATCACTCTGCCAGAAAAGCTTTGGAAACCTATTCGTGTGTGTTGTGCATATAGTGAGACTCTTTCTTTTGTGGGGGAGGGGGAAGGTAAAAATTAATTTTATTATATTGCATGATGAATTGCCCCCAGTGCAACATCCTATTGCTATAAATTTCAAAAACATTCACATACTAAACAAAATTTTAGTTGATAAGTGGAAATGAATGATTGAAAAGTCTTTATGCACCTCACACATACAATATGCGGCTAGCTGAAATTGTCTGTCAACTAGCATTTAGATGTAAAAATCCTCATGCTAGTGTGTTAAATGCAAAAGCAATCAGACAATCATTTAGCTGCAGTGTCTACGGAAGGCTTTCAGACAATGCACAGACATGTGCTGCCCACAATGCAAGGTGGTGGAGGACTGAAACACGCAACATTTACATCTGCAGTGGATTTAGTCTTTATGGCTGGACTGAACTCCACAGCTGCTAGGTTTCAATTAATAGTGATTTAGACTTTGTGCAACAGCAGTAACAGTAACAGAGATCCTTTTTTTTTTACCCTTTAAGAATAAACTCAATTACCTTTGGCAAATTTTATACCCATCTTACATGTTTAAAATTGTGTTTCTGGGGCGCCGGGGGGGCCTCAGTCGTTTAAGAATACGACTTCGGCTCAGGTCATGATCTCACGGTTCTTGAGTTCAGCCGCCCCACATTGGACTCTGCATTGACAGTGTGGAACCTGCTTGGTATTGTCTCTCTCTCTCCCCCTCTCTGCCCATCCCCCACTCACTATTTCTCTCTCTCAAAATAAACTTAAAAAATAAAAAAATATATATATGTTTTCACTCTTATGTGGATCCCAAGAAACTTAACAGAAGACCATGGGGGCGGGGAAGGAAAAAAAATGGTTAGAGACAGAGGGAGCCAAACCATAAGAGACTCTTAAAAACTGAGAATAAACTGAGGGAAGGGAAAGTGTGTGATGGGCATTGAGGAGGGCACCTGTTGGGATGAGCACTGGGTGCTGTATGGAAACCAATTTGACAATAAATTTCTGTTTTCTTTAAAATTTTTTAACGTTTATTTATTTTTGAGACAGAGAGAGACAGAGCATGAATGTGGGAGGGTCAGAGACAGGGAGACACAGAATCTGAAACAGGCTCCAGGCTCTGAGCTGTCAGCACAGAGCCCGACACGGGGCTCGAACTCATGGACCGCGAAATCATGACCCTAGCCGAAGTCGGCCGCTTAACCAACTGAGCCACCCAGGCGCCCCAATAAATTTCATATTAAAAATAAAATAAAATAAAATAATTTTGGGATTGCTGTGGAGGCTGACTTTATTAATATTATTTGGGGGTTTTCTAGCCTCTAAGTATGTACAGTATGAGGCAGTAATTTCCTAGAGGGCAGGCACTTCTGTAAAGATTTCACACACCCAAATAAGATATTTTCTTAAAAAAATGCATAAACATATAAACATATCAAAATGAAGATCATTGCAGATCACTTTAGTTTCTGTTGGTCACTGAGACACCAAGTGACTTGTTACACATGTCTATCTTCTCATTTCTTTCTTGCAGTGTGGTGTCACAGTATAGTCTGAGGCACTGCTCAGTTCCCACTGGTTTATTGTAAGACTTCATGTTTTACCTCCTGAAACTTCCTTTTATCCTGGATGGAAGATATATATCTCCTTACTCTGGTGTTAGACTGATCCTCTGGGCCCCTCATATCTCAGGATATACCAGACTGTGTCCCAGCCACATGGGAGACAGGCTGTTATAGTGTTTGTATAGGGAGTGTCTTAGTCTGCTTGGGCAACAAATACAAATACTGTAGACTGGGTAGCTTCACAATCATTTATTTCTCATGGCTCTAGAGGCTGGGGAGTCCAAGATCAAGTTTCTGGCCAGGATAACTGATGGCCGCCTTCTCACTGTATGCTCACACAGCAACAACATTGAGAGATATTGACAGAGAGAGATATATAGTCTCTCTCATGTCTCTTCTTATACGAGCACTAACCCCACCATGAGGGCTCCATTCTCACGACTGAATTACCTCCCAAAAGCCCATCTCTCAGTGCCATAATATTTGGGGTTAGAGTTTCAACATATAAATTTTGGGAGGACATAAACATTTAGGCCATAGCAGGAAGCCATGGTAAATCACTCTAAGACTTTTCAGATAATGTGAAGACAACCTCATCCTCTGAAAGTCATTCTAGAAAAGTTGTCTAACATCTGAGATGGGTTATGGGCAGATGTAATCTATTTTAACTATGATTTATAAGCATGTTTTCATTATCAAGACCAAGCAAAGTGCCTGGTAGAAACCTCACCCACAGGGTAGAGAGGACCTATCCCAGAGAAGGGGAGCTGATCCACACTGTGTCAATCTTTAAGACCTTGGGTTTTGAATCCTAGCTGTGTGTGTCAAGGAGAAAGCACAGGAGAGTTGTGGCTCAGGGCAAGCTGACACTCTTAGTATTCTGTGAGGGATGCCTGAAGAGTGGGGGATGAGATCCATGGTCCGTGATGAGAGATTGGGGTGGTACATTTTATCCCCCAACACCAACACAGTGGGACTTCAGAGAGCGGCACAGGAGCCCCCAGTGAAGGTAGGACCCGCTTACACCAAACCTTGCCTGGCAGCTACTTATTTACTGGAGCAAGACTGACTCAGAGCCTACACAGCCAGCCTCTCTTTCAGACCATCATAGCTATCACCCCCTAGGTACCAACAGATAAAACTTTTTTCCTCTCTTTGTTTTAAAATGTATTATTCATTTTTTTTATTTTATAAGATTTTATTCTACTTAAATTATTTTTTAAAATTCAAATCCAAGTTACTTAACATATAGTATAATAATGATTTCAGGAATAGAATTTAGTGATTCTTCATTTACATATAACACCTGGTGATTATCCCAACAAGGGTCCTCCTTAATGCTCCTTGCCCATTTCACCAATCCCCCCACCCAAACTGCTCTAGCAACCCTCATTTTTTTCTCTGTATTTAAGTGTCTCTTATGGTTTGCCCCCTTCCTGTTTTTAAATTATTTTTGCTTCCCTTCCCTTATGCTAATATGTTTTGTATCTTAAATTCCACATATGAGTGAAGTCATATGATATTTGCCTTTCACTGACTGAATAACTTTGCTTAGCATAATCCCTCTAGTTCCATACAAGTACTTGCAAATGGCAAGATTTTATTTTTTTTAATTAATGTTTATCTTTGAGAGAGAGAGAGAGAGAGAGAGAGAGAGAGAGAGAGAGAGAGAACACAAGTGGGGGAGAGGTACGGAGAGAGGGAGACACAGAACCCAAAGCAGATTGCAGGCTCTGAGCTGTCAGGAGAGAGCCCTACACAGGTATTGAACCCATGAACTGTGAGATCATGACTTGAGCTGAAGTCGGATGCTCAACTGACTGCTCCACCCAGGTGGCCCGAGATTTCATCCTTTTTGATCACTGAGTAATATTCCATTGCGTGTGTGTGTGTGTGTGTGTGTGTGTGTGTGTGTGTGGATAATTTCTTTATCCATTCATCAGTTGATGGACATTTGAGCTCTTTCTATATTTTGGCTATTGCTGATAGTGCTGCTATAAACATTCACGTGCATGTACCCCTTCAAAATAGCACTCCTGTAATGTTTATAGCAGAAGTTTCAACAATAGCCAAATTATGGAAAGAGCCTAAATGTCCATCAACTGATGAATGGATAAAGAAATTGTGGTTTATATACACAATGGAATACTACGTGGCCATGATAAAGAATGAAATATGGCCTTTTGTAGCAACGTGGATGGAACTGGAGAGTGTTATGTTAAGTGAAATAAGTCATACAGAGAAAGACAGATACCATATGTTTTCACTTTTATGTGGATCTTGAGCAACTTAACAGAAACCCATGGGGGAGGGGAAGGGAAAAAAAAAGTTACAGAGAGGGAAGGTGGCAAACCATAAGAGACTCTTAAAAACTGAGAACAAACTGAGGGTTGAAGGGGGGTGGGAGGGAGGGGAAAGTGGGTGATGGGCATTGAGGAGGGCTCCTGTTGGGATGAACACTGGGTGTTGTATGGAAACCAATTTCATAATAAATTTCATATTAAAAAAATAGCACTCCTGTATCCTTTTGATAAATGTCTACTAGTGCAATTGCTTGGTCATAAGGCAGTTCTATTTTTAATTTTTTTGAGGAAACTCCATATTGTTTTCCAAACTGGTGTGCCAGTTTTGTTTTATTCATTTTTGAGAGAGAGAGAGAGAGAGCATGAGTGAGTGAGGGGCATAGAAAGAGGGGGACAAAGGATCTGAGGTGGGCTCTGTACTGATAGCAGAGAGCTCAGTGTGGGGCTTGAACTCATGAACTGTGAGATCATGACATGAGCTGAAGTCAGACGCTCAACTGATTGAGCCACCAAGGTGCCCCATTTTCTTCTATTTTTTCTCCATTTTTTTTTCTCTTATGAAGGTAAAATTTTCAACAGAATACTGGAAAATTGAATTCAACAGTAAATTTAAAGTGGGATTTATTCGGGGGCTTCAGGAGCAACTTAATATTCACAAATCAATCAATGTGATACACCAGACGAATCACAGAAAGGATAAGAACTATGTTACCCTTCAATAGATGCAGAAAAAGCACTTTTATCTTTATGATAAAAAGCCTTAAAGAGCAGGGATAGAAGGAATGTACCTCAACATCTCAATATTATCCTCAATGAGGAAAAACAGAGCTTTTCCCCTATGATCAAGAACATTACAGGGATGTCCACTCTCACTACTGTTGTTGAACATTTTGTTGGAAGTCCTAGCTTCAGCAATCAGACAATAAAAGTAAATAAAACGCATACAAATTGTTAAAGAACAAGTCAAACTTTCACTTTTCACAGATGATGTGATGCCCAATATAAAATTCCCAAAAGGCTCTATCAAAAAAACTGCTATAACTAATACATGAATTCATCAAAGTAGCAGGATATAAAATTAACATATAGAAATTGGTTGTATTTCTAAACACCAGTGAAGCAGCAGAAAGAGAAATCAAGGAATTGATTTCATTTACAATAGCACCAAAACCCATAAGACACCTATAAGACATCTAGGAATAAACATAAACAAGGAGGTAAAGTACCTGTATGCTGAAAACTATAGAATGATTATGAAAGAACCTTAAGAAGACACACAAAAAAGGAAAAAAAAACATTCCATGATCATGGATTGGAAGAACAAATATTGTTAAAATGTTGATACTACCTAAAACAATCTACATATTCAATGAAATCTTTAAAATAACACCAGAATTCTTCACAGAACTAGAAGAAACAATCCTAAAATTTGTGTGGAACCAGAAAAGACCGTGAATAGCTAAAGTAATGTTGAAAAAGAAAATCAAGCCTGGAGGCAACACAATTCCAGATTTTAAGGTGTATTACAAAGCTATAATCATCAAGACAGTATGGTACTGGCACAAAAACAGACATATACATCAATGGAACAGAATAGAGAACCAGAAATGGACCCACAAATGTATGGCTGACTACTATTTGACAGAGCAGGAAAGAGTGTCAAAGGGGAAAAAGTCTCTTTAGCAAATGGTGTTGACAAAATTGGACAGTGACATGCAGAAGAATGAAACTGGACCCCTTTCTTAGACCATACACAAAAATAAATTCAAAATGATGAACGACTTAAATGTGAGATAGAAAACCATCAAAATCTTACAGGAGAAAACACGCAGCAACCTCTTTGACTTAGTCTATAGCAACTCCTTACTAGATGTGTCTCTGGAGGCAAGGGAAATAAAAACAAAATGAACAATTGGGACCTCATCAAAATAAAATCTTCTGTACAGTGAAGGAAACAATCAACAAAACTAGAAGTCACAGAGGGGATGGGAGAAAGTATTTGCAAATGACATCTCAGATAAAGAGTTATTATCCAAAATATATAAGACATCAAACTCAACACCCAAAAAAACAAATAATTCCTTGAAGAAATACACAGAAGGCATGAATAGACACTTTTCCAAAGAAGACAGCTGGATGGCAAAAAGATACATGAAAAGATGCTCAACATCACTCATCATCAGGGAAATACAAATAAAAACCCAATGAGATATCACTTCACACCACTCAGAATGGCTAAAATTAACAACACAGGAAACAACAAATATTGGTGATGATGGAGAGAAAGGGAAATCCCTTTGTCCTGTTGGTGGGAATGCAAACTGGTGTAGCCACGCTGGAAAACAGTATGGAGGTTCCTCAAAAAATTAAAAATAGAACTACCCTAAGCCAGCAATTGAAATATTAATTATTTATTCAAAGGCTACAAAAATTCTGATTTGGAGGGGCACATGCACCCCAATGTTTATAGCAGCTCTATCAACAATAGCCAAATTGTGGAAAGCGCCCAAATGTCCATCAACTAAAGAATGTATAAAGAAGAGGTGGTATATATGTATGTGTGTGTGTGTGTGTGTGTATACACGCACACACACACACACACACACACATATACACACAATGGAATACTACTTGGCAATAAAAAATAATTAAATCTTGCCAATTGCACCAATGTTGATGGAATAGAGTGTACTATGTTAAATGAAATAAGTCAGTCAGAGAAAGACAGATATCATATGTTTTCACTCATATGTGGTATTTAAGAAACACAACAGATGAATGTAGGGAAAGGGAAGCAAAAATAAGATAAGAAGACAGATGGAGGCATAAGAGACTCTTAAATACAGAGAACAAACTGAATGTTTCTGGAAAGGAGGTGGTTGGGGAGATGGGCTAAATGAACAATGGACATTACGGAGGGCCCTTGTTGGGATGAGCACTGGGTGTTATATGTAAGTGATGAATTGCTGGGTTTTACTCTTTATTTTCATTTTTTAATGTTTATTTTTTTGAGGAGAGAGAGGCAAACTGTAAGTGGGGGAGGGGAAGAGGAAGAGGGAGAGGGAGAGACATAAGAAGGCTCCAGGCTCTGAGCTGTCAGCACAGAGCCCGACGCAGGGTTTGAACCCACGGACCATGAGATTGTGACCCGATTAGAAGTCGGATGCTTAACTTACTGAGCCACCCAGGCGCCACCACTGGGTTTTACTCTTGTTTTTTTTTTTTTTTTCCAATATATGAAGTTTATTGTCAAATTAGTTTCCATACAACACCCAGGGCTCATCCCAAAAGGTGACCTCTTCAATACCCATCACCCACCCTCCCCTCCCTCCCACCCCCCATCAACCCTCAGTTTGTTCTCAGCTTTTAAGAGTCTCTTATGCTTTGGCTGTCTCCCACTCTAACCTCTTTTTTGTTTTTTTCCCCTCGCCCATGGGTTCCTGTTAAGTTTCTCAGGATCCACATAAGAGTGAAACCATATGGTATCTGTCTTTCTCTGTATGGCTTATTTCACTTAGCATCACACTCTCCAGTTCCATCCACGTTGCTACAAAAGGCCATATTTCATTTTTTCTCATTGCCACGTAGTACTCCATTGTGTATATAAACCACAATTTCTTTATCCATTCATCAGTTGATGGACATTTAGGCTCTTTCCATAATTTGGCTATTGTTGAGAGTGCTGCTATAAACATTGGGGTACAAGTGCCCCTATGCATCAGTACTCCTGTGTCCCTTGGATGAATTCCTAGCAATGCTATTGCTGGGTCATAGGGTAGGTCTATTTTTAATTTTCTGAGGA
>NW_024412443.1:2485858-2514461 GCF_014898765.1 Herpailurus yagouaroundi
AACTGGAGTTGGTGGGCGGAGCCGCAGTCAGACCTGATGTCTGCCCCCAGTCCACTGCTGGGGCCACAGTCAGACTGGTGTGTGCCTTCTCTTCCCCTCTCCTAGGGGCGGGATTCACTGTGGGGTGAGGTGGCCTGTCTGGGCTACTTGCACACTGCCAGGCTTGTGATGCTGGGGATCTGGCGTCTTAGCTGGGGTGGGTAGGCAAGGTGCACAGGGGCAGGAGGGGCAGGCTTAGCTTGCTTCTCCTTAGGTGTTCCACTTCAGGAGGGGCCCTGTGGCAGCAGGAGGGAGTCAGATCCGCTCCCGGAGGTTTGGCTCCCCAGAAGCGCAGAGTTGGGTGTTTGCCCGGAGCGAGCAAGTTCCCTGGCAGGAACTGGTTCTCTTTGGGATTTTGGCTGGGGGATGGGCGGGGGAGATGGCGCTGGCGAGCGCCTTTGTTCCCCACCAAACTGAGCTCTGTCGTCCGGGGGCTCAGCAGCTCTCCTTCCCTTTGTCCTCCAGCCTTCCCGCTTTCTGAGCAGAGGTGTTAACTTATGACCTCCCAGACGCTAAGTCGCGCTTGCTGTCGGATCACGGTCCGTCAGGCCCCTCTGCTTTTTGCAAGCCAGACTCGGGGGCTCTGCTTGGCCGGCGAGCCGCCCCTCCGCCCCGGCTCCCTCCCGCCAGTCTGTGGAGCACGCACAGCCTCGCCGCCCTTCCTACCCTCTTCCGTGGGCCTCTCGTCTGCGCTTGACTCTGGCGACTCCGTTCTGCTAATCCTCTGGCGGTTTTCTGGGTTATTTAGGCAGGTGTAGGTGGAATCTAAGTGATCAGCAGGACGCGCGGTGATCCCAGCGTCCTCCTATGCCGCCATCTTCCCTCTCCTATAGGTATCTTAAGGATTTTATTTTTAAATAATCTCTACACCAAGCATGAGGCTGGAACTCACAACCCTGAGATCTACAGCCAGATGCTCCACCAACTGAGCCAGCCAAGTGCCCCTGAAATTGTTTTATTAATGAATAATTGAATACAGATGGTGAGGGCATTGCTGAGGTAAGAATATGATAAATATTAGGGTGATAAGGTGTTTTAGAAAGGAGAGAGCAACTGAGACTCTCAGAGACTGGAGAGATCATAATAATTTGTGTATGATGGGGTACCTGGGTAGCTCAGTGGTTTAAGCCTCTAAGTCTTTATTTCGGCTCAGGTCATGAACTCACAAATTGTGAGTTCTAGCCCTATATTGGGCTCTGTGCTAACAGCTCAGAATGTGCTTGGGATTCTCTCTCTCTCTCTCTCTCTCTCTGCCCCTGATCTGCTCAGGCATACACACACACACACACACACACACTCTCTCTCTCTCTCTCTCTCTCTCTCAAGTAAATAAACATAGGTTTGTGAATGAGATGTAATGAATCCAATGAAGTAGTATTTAAAACTCTTGTTGGGATCTGTACGAAAGTTTTCCACCAAATTTTCTTGTATGCTATCTGGTAAAGGGGAGCTGTTATAGAAAGTGATTTGAGAGGCGCCTGGGTGGCTGAGCTGGTTAAGCATCTGACTCTTGATTTCAGCTCAGTTCACGCTCTCATGGTTTGTGAGGTAGAGCCCTGAGTCGGACTTTGTGCTGACAGCATGGAGCCTGCTTGGGATTCTCTCTCTCTCTCCCTCTCTCTACCTCTTCCTCGCTCACTTACACATATTCTCTCTCAAAACAAGTAAGCATTAAGAGAAAGAAAGCTATTTGAAAAGATGGTGTTACTTACCCTCCTACAGATATGCAGACTCATTCTTTCCACTGAGAACAAGACATTTAGGAAGTGTTAAAAAGGAGTAGCATTGCTGTACTTGAGATTTCAGAACAGAGCACTTTCTAATTGGAAGAGTTCCTCCAGACATCAGGCTGGTTGATGTTGACAGATGGGAACTCTTTCCTTGGAGCTCATGGACACTCATTTGGGAAGAGACCTGCCAGTATTTACTGAGTTGTGCATGGGGTTGGCCCAGGAGACAGGCAGAGACTATCTGGCTTTTTTATGATGTCTATCCTTCTTAGGATTTTACCTCACTCTGAGGTTGTGGAATCCTTTTCCACACTCTCTTCACATCCTTGTTTCTCCGACTGTAGATGAGTGGGTTGAGCAGTGGGGTGATAACACAGTAGAAGAAGGACATGAAATTGGCCTGGGTGCTATTTTCAGGGGGTTGGATGTACATGCAGATGGCTGGTCCAACGTACATGATGACAACCACCAAGTGGGAGCTGCATGTGATGAGTGCCTTGTACCTTTTGTCAGCTGAAGGTAACTTCAACACAGCCTTGACAATTAATGTGTAGGAGATTAGCACAAGCAGAGGAGACATCAGTGCAAAAGGGATGGCTCCAATGGCCAGAGACAGCTCATTAGCAGTGGTATCACCATAGGCCAGCTTGATCAGAACAGGTACTTCACAGAAGAAGTGGTCAAGTGTGTGGTGACTGCAGTGGTGGAGCTGGAGAGTAAGCATAGTTTGGAGTATTGAATTTGCCAGGCCACTGGACCAGGCAGCAGTTGCCAGTTGCACACACACCCAGGGCCTCATGATAAGAGTGCACCAGAGGGGCTGACAGATAGCCACATAGCGATCAAAAGCCATTACTGCCAGCAGAGCACATTCAGTGCATCCTGTCCAGTGGAAGATGTAGGCCTGGGTGATGCAGCCCCAAGAAGGAATTGTCTTCTCTGGTCCCCAGAGGTTCGCCAGCAGCTGGGGCACAATGGCGCAGGTGATACAAACGTCCAGTACAGAGAGATTGCCCAGGAAGAAATACATGGGGATCTGGACTTTGGGCTCCACCGTGGAAAGAAAGATGATGGAGCTGTTCCCTATCAGGGTGAGGATGTAAGAGACCAGGACCACTCTAAAGAGGGGCATTTCTAGCCATGGATAATCTGAGAAGCCCAACAACACAATAGTTCTAGGGAAACTCACATTTTCTCCTTCCATGGAACCCACCTTATGTATGGATAGAAGGAGAGAGGCACAGTTTAGAGATTAAGCATGACTTTTATGTTTCAATAAACATCTTGAAACCTTCAACTATGTTGGTGGGATAATCTTCATAATTGTTATGAGAACTTCTCAAAAGATTGGGCTGATTCTATTTAAATACTGCCTTCACAGCTGCTACTAAAGTAGGATTAGATTTGGAATATCCTGGATATGGTGAGAAGCTCTTCATTGAGCTCAGTCAACCCAAGTCTTTATGACATACTTCTCTCAAGTCATAGAAGTGGAATGCAATCTTTTGAATCCTTTAAATCCTTTTGAAGTATTAAAAAAAAATTAACAGAAGCACTATATGATTTATTTTTTCAGCCCACTTAGGTTAACTTTCTTTCTCCTCAACTCTGTTGTTGTATGGTGTAGTGGTTAAGTGCAGTGAGTGCTGAAGTTGAGTCTCAATCACTTGTGGACTTGGTCAAGTCACTTAACCTCTCCACATTTTAGTTTCCTTATTTAAAAAGTGAGAATAAAAATAGTCCTTAACTTAACTTATATGGTTATTTAAATATCTTAAAATAATTTTTATATAACTAAGTTCTGTCTATATCTATCATCTATCTATCTATCTATCTATCATCTATCTAATATCTATCTAATCATCTGTTAACTATCTATCATCTATCTATATCTATCTATCTATCTATCATCTATCTATCTAATCTATCATCTATTTATCATCTATTTATAACCTCTCTATAATGTATATCCATTCATCATCTATGTATATATCTACCATTATCTATCAACCCAATATCTATCTATCATCTCTAACATCATCATCATCATCATCATCATCATCATCAAACTTATTTATCACATGATAAGGTCTATATAAGTGTTAGGTACTGTTATCTATATTTAGTCTACAATTATGTCTATACTTACTCTCCTTCCTTCTCTCTTCCTTTCTCTTCTCTCTCCTCTCTTTTCCCTTGTCCTCTCTTAGTCTCTCTCTCATTCTGTGGGTGTAGGTCTGTCTGTCTGTCTCTCCTTTCCTGCATCCTTGTTTCTCTCTCCTAGCTCCTTCATAAAACACAGTGCTATCATGTCATCAAGAATGGGTATTTCAATCCTTTGAAAGTGGCACATTTCTCTCAGAAAATTTTTAAAGGAATTACTACATAATGTTTCCTTTCAGTCCAGTTAAGTTAAGGATACTTGGATGCTTGGATAGACAGGATAGAAGTTGGAGGGCTATTACAGCTATGTAACAGTGTAGACTCTTTCTTTGGGAAAGAGGCCATCAACAGGTAGTTTGTTTTGTGTAACTTGGCTCCCTTTGTTTTTCATCTAGCTCTTGTCTTCCTAGTTTTCACTAGTTTTATTTTCCTCTTATTCTGTCATCTTTTTCTCCCTTGTTTCATCTTTTCCTTCTTTTTTTTTTTTATGTCATCTTTAAATTTTTCCTCTGTGTTCCCCCAGATTCTTTCTAAATGGTGTCATCTCTTTTCTGTAGACTATGAATTTTCAAAATGCATAATTTCATTTCCCTCTCAAATCCCTACCTCTTATAGGAGATTTTTTTCTGGAATGTTCCACCAATATCTTAAACTTAGCATTTTCCAAACTCAGCTCACCAATACTCAGTTTTGAGGTTAGCTTTTCCCCTCAATTCCTTTATCATGCCCATGCTATCATGATTGTTTTACCCTTCAGCAATTTGTAGCTATTCCCCAAATAGGCCACACAGGAAGTTACAGTGTACTGCAGTTTAAAAAGTCCAAGTGCCACATTACTCCAATACATTCCTCTCACAAATATGTTTGTACTTCCACACTATCTGATTTTTAAATGCCCCATCTACTTTTAGTTATTTTTCTTAAAAATATTTTTTTTAGTGTTTATTTATTTTTGAGAGAGAGAGAGAGAGAGACAGAGAGAGAGAGAGAGAGAGAGAGAGAACAGGGGAGGATCAGAGAGAGGAGACAGAATCCAAAGCAGGCTCCAAGCTGAGCTGCCAGCACAGAACCCAATGCGGGGCTTGAACCCACGAGCAGAGAGATCATGACTTGAGCCAAAGTCGGATGCTTAACCCACAGAGCCACCCAGGAGCCCCTATTTTTAAAAAGTGAACTTATTAATTATAACTATTGAGAATTTCTTTGCTTCTCACACTTCTGTGGAGAATAAGATTTTTTTTTATTTTGGATCTTGATCAAGACAATGTCTTAAAGTAGCTTTTATCTTCCTTGCTTAGAAGTATCAAAGATTGCCTGAACAAAAAGCAATTCTCCATAAACAGAGCAGATAACTTTTTACAATCATGGTCAATATATCTATTTGACAATCATACTACTATCATAGTGGTACTTTAGTTTTCCATGAGAAAATTAGCCTGATGCAAATGCAACCAGCAAATTAACTTTTTCTAAATACTACATTTTCATCTTTATTATTGTGTCTTTCTCCCTTCTCCCCTCCTTATTCTTTCTTTTAACCTTTTCTTCTCAGCTTTGTTTTGTTTTTGTTTGTTTGTTTTGGTTTTTTGCCTTTTACTATAGAATTCTCAGTTTGGCTACACAGCAACTATTTTCATAAGCTTCAAAATTTGAAGGACATTTCATTCCACAAAAGAGGAGTACACATAAACTGGGCTTAATGAAACAGATACCATGAAGGTGAACAAAAACTTTAATGAAGACTGGAAAATGAAATATGAGTTAAGGTTTTAGAAAATTCTAAAAGTTATAGTATTATTTCTATTTATTCTTGAAATGAAAATAGACAAGGGTATTATGGAATCATTGTCACATACAATCAGTCTAATTTGGAAAAAAAATGAGTTCCAGTAGGGACTATTTCAGCACCATATTGTCAAGCAGCTAAGAATGAATACCTTACATTTTGGCGTATGTTTAATTCTTTAAATTCATAGATATTATAGCACAATATATCGAATTAACTTGCAAATGTTCTCAATTGTCGACATTTCTTGAAGATTAGAAAAAGTACCACCAGATCAGAGGGGCAAATGTAATGCCAGGTTTCTGAGGAAGAGAGCACAATCCTGGGATTGAATATTAATTGTGATGATAAACCCTGGAAATACCTGAAAAAAATCATTCTGTTAATTTAAAAAACACTTTTTTTGGTAAGCATTTTAAGAAAGTGTGATCAGTAATAGCAAATGTACGTTAATTTTTTTTTAAAAAAATATTTATTTGTGTGTGTGTGTGTGTGAGAGAGAGAGAGAAAGAGAGAGAGAAGGGGGGAGGGGCAGGGAGAGAGAGGGGGATGGAGGATCTGAAGCAGGCTCTGGGCTGACAGCAGCGAGGCCAAGGCAGGGCTCAAAGTCACAAATGGTGAGATCACGACCTGAGCCAAAGTTGGACACTTAGTCAACTGAGCCACCCATGCACCCCAAATGTGGGTTAATTTAATAAAATATGAAAAAAAAATAACATGATTCAGGAAATGGGGTTTTGGATGTTGTTTGGGTGATGAGCACAGTGTTTTTAACTGTAGTAAATCTTTCTGAATCCACATTCTGCCAGCCACTATTCGGGCAGAATGAGTAACTGAATGAACGGAGGACTTTGCAAGAGGAACATTAGCACTTTGAGCTTCAGCCTTCTTGCATGAAAATGCAAAAAAAAAAAAAATAATAATGTTCACATTTCCGGGTTTGCATAAGATCAAATGCCCTAAAAGTATGTATGGAAATAGAAGGTATACTGAAATAAATGATTTATCCATTCTCAAAATTATTATTTTACTAAATGATAATAACCAAACAAAAAGCAAATACACAACAGTACACAAGAAACTGTATGGGAAGAGCAGAAGCTCGTTGTCATGGTTCAAGTCCTGCTTGCCATATTTTAACAACCATAGAGCTGTCTACAATTTAGCTTTCATTTCCTCATCTCCAGACTGAGGACTATCACACTTAATTTACACACTATTTTCACACAATAAATTGGTGCTAAATAAATGGTGAACATAAGTAATAAATGTAAAAGAAACTGAGGCACGGGGAGATTATGAAACCTGCAGGAAAAACTGGAGGTGCTACAGGATAAAGCCAGAGTTTACACTTGGGGCCCAGATGCCTGACACATTCACTCCTCTGCCTCACACACAGAAAGAATGCAAATCTATAGTGATGCAAAACTGGCAGGGATACCTAATCCAACTTATCTCAATAGGCAAGAATAGGACTCTGAATAAATATAGCACTTAAATAGGATTCTGCTTAAAAATTCAATGTCACCATTATAGGATAGGGGGAACTTGATTGGAAAATGTCACACATGAAAAAATTCCGAGGGCCCTTAATGATATGCTTACAATGAAGTAAACAATGGAGAAATTATGAGGACACCTATTGAGTTGGCCTCATGGATATATGATCCAGATTATAAAAATCTAAAGGCACATGCCTTCTGTGCTGCCAAACCACATCTATTTTGTGGTTGTTTACTAAGGCAGCATTTTAAAATTGGATCATTGATGCCCTGGGGTATTTGAGAAGGAGGTTGAATTGGAGTCTACAAATGTGCTATAGAAAAATATATTTGAAGGGTTTCCTATTATCAGAACAGATACTGTTACATAGGATACGATTCTTCCTTAAGTGGGTTCTCACTTGAAAGAGAAGGAAATATACACTGAATTTTTTTCAGGAGGAAAACTATATCAACTATGGGAAAGTTAGATAGTGGTTAAATTTGGATAGATAAAAGGAACTTAAAAAAACTGTTTCTCCATACAACACCATTGGAAGTAATTTTGTTGGTTCAGAAATTTTTGAGAATGTCACAAAAAGAAGAATTTGTCATGAAATTCAAGAATGACTTAAAATGATCCATGGAATCCCCTTGTGGCCATAATGTGAGACTTCTTATTTATAACTGAGATTGTTATATTCAGCCTAATCCATCCTTCATGCTATTCTCCAAGTAATATTCCTTGAGTAATATTATCCTGGAGTAATAGAAAATGCAATACTGATTTTTTCCCCCTCTCCATTGCTTCAATCCTCAGAAACCCTTCAAATACCAGTGTGTGGCACCCAGTACTATCTCTTTTCTGGCCAGATGTTATCATATCCATTCTCTCTCACCAACCTCACACTCTATCATGTTTGAAAAGCACATGCTCCATCTTCTGTTCTTTTGCACATGCTAGTTTCTTTTTCTCCTACGTTAACCTGCTGAAATTCTATTTACCCTTTACAGCCTGGATCAAGCATCATTTCCTGAATGAAATATCCCATGATCTCCTCTTCTTTGTGTCCATATTCAAGCTCCTATTCTTCTGCCATTGCAGGAACTCGCTGGCCTCTCCTTCTGCCCTCTGAACATTTTAGAAGCCTGATCTACTTCCTTACTTACTTCCTCAGGGCCTAGGCTAGTTTTGTTCTGTAGCAGGTATTTAATAAATGTATAAAGGGATAGCTAGATTCTGCAATTACTCAGAATGAAATGCCTGCTTCCATAATGCCAGTTTCATTTCATTTTCAACTATAGCTCCACATAAATGCTTATGTTAGGCTGATCTTGTTTACTTATTTAAAACTTGCTTGTAGTCACAGGTGCCTAAATTCTCTGGTAAATGATGTGTCTTTCACCTGTCATAGTAATGTCTGTCTATTTACTTTCTCAGATTCTACTCAATATTCTAGATTTGGTTCAAATTTTATTTTTTCCAAAGACATTTGTCTCTGCCATCATGTAAGATATGAAGTGACAGAAGTTTTATATCCTGTGCTCTTAATGTTTTCTGTATAATGTCTTGTGCAATGTTTGATACTTACTAAAGGCTCAATATGTGGATAGTTATTTTTCTCTGTCTTTCCTCTTGTCTTTTCCTTTGTCATGGACTTCTTGAAATATAAGCTTTTTTGAGTCTTAACATATTCCTGGCTCTGCAAATTACTGTGGTAATGGCGATAAGGGGACCATAATTAGGTATGAGTGTACTATCTTCCTAATACTATTATTTGGAGTACTATGTGTTCCTTATTATTACCAAGAATAGCCCACTCTTATTGGGTGAGTGAGATAACCTCCTTTCTAATCACAACCTGAAGAGAAATGGGTGCTAATGGAAATGCTCAAACATAACCTGGTCTCTCCCACCCATTTTACTCATTTTACCATGAGGTTGAAGAAGGAAAAGGTGTAGAAAGGGAAGGAGCTGGCTTGGATGATGACACCTGGGTTGGAAAGAGACAGATTCTCTTCAGAAAGTCTGGCATTCAAAAGAGAGAGGCATAGGATCAATCTCAATTCAACCACAAGGGAGAACTTGCTGGCACTGGAGGGAGCCTCCAGTGATTTATTCTCTTGGATCCTCTGAGACTTCACTATGTCATATAGGTAATTAGTTCAATGGTTGAGTTTGTACAAAGGAATATTCCAGAGGGATTTCTACTCCTTCTAATTTATTATCTTCAGAATATCTTCACCCTGCAGAATATGTCCCAGTAAGCTGAAGGAAAGACCATGAAACAATAAAATTGTCCTAGAACAGGATTGAAATAAAGCCTCTGGCCATATAAGATTGTTTTCCTGGTCTCCTTATCAAAGGTGTGCAGAGGGAAAGACTGATGTCTATCATAGTGGAACTTTTTGTTATAAAATTACATGCCAATAGATATATATTAAACATAAACTCATCACTTCTGTAGAAAATTAAATAGCTCTTTAGATAAATATTTATATTTTCTTGCCATATGGGAACATTATGGCATCTTATGACATACTGTATTTTAGTAGTGTTTTTCTTGAAATATTCTTTTCTTCTATACTATAAAACTATGTTTTCATTCCATTCTTCCATGTTGCTGTCATCATCACCCTTCAGAGAGCTTCAGGGAAGGTTACTGGCTTTGCTTTTGAACACCTTACTTATTACAAAGACTTTCCACACTTTGGGAGGCTGGCCATGAGCTGATGCAAGCCCAGCTTGGGGAGAGGATTGTCACAAATTTTTGTAGTTGGATCTTAGCCCACATTTAAGAATTATTCACCAATATCCTTCTATATTCACCTTATTTCATTGAAAAAGTTTTTATTTATTTTTAAATTTATTTATTTATTTTGAGAGAGAGAGAGTGCAAGTGGGTGAGGGGAAGGGAGGGAGAGAGAGAGAGAGAGAGAGGGAGAGAGAGACCCAAGCAGGCTCCACAGAGTCATTGCAGAGTTCAATGTGTGGCTCAAACTCACAAACTATGAGATCATGACCTGAGCTGAGATCAAGAGTCAGAAGCATAGCTGACTGAGCCACCCAAGTGGCTCTCTACAGCATCTTTCTATTATTCTCTGGATCATATTCAGGTGGTTGGTTGTAGGGTACAGACAACCTAGATTTTTATAAAATCTGGGTTCCTATCAGAATGTCAGTTATGACAGTTTTGGCAAGAGGAAATGAGACAAATAGGATTTGCAAACAGACTGTTTGGTGTGAAGAGAACAAAAGGAAGCTGTTAATTGAAAAAATCATCTTGATAATAAAGTCAGAAACCTTTTAACAAAAAAGTAAATTCTTTATTTTTTTCAACAGTCTGCTGGATTTGCAATTACCTTTAAATAAGAACTTTCTTAGTGTTAATATTAAGCTTTTGTAGTATCAGAAATTCTCTGTATCCTTAAAATATTAATATCCCTTGAAGGCAGTATTTTCACATTTTAGAAGTATGTAAGCTTGCTTCCAGAATTATTGAAGTACAAATACATTTCTGCTGTGTTGTAGGTTTCATATTGTACACATGCATTATTTTATTTAGATTTTTAAAATCATCAGAGGATAGAATATTTTGCCCTATTTTATTTTTGTTTGTTTATTTGTTTATTTTATTGTAGTAAGAAATTTAACATGAGAACTATCCTCTAAAAATTTTTAGTGCCCAGTACAATACTGTATATTAATGTACAGCAGATCTCTAGAACTTACTTATCTTGCATAACTAAAACATTACACCAACTGTACAGGAATTCACTATTCTCCCTTCCCCGGCCCCTGACAACACCATTTACTCTCTGTTTCTATGAGTGATCTTTTTTTTTAAAATGTAAGCTCTATGGCTAACGTGGGGCTTGAGCTCACGACCTTGAAATCAAGAGTATGACTTAGCATGTTAAATAGCTCATATAAATGTCCTTCTATGACTGGCTTATTTCATTTAGTATGATGTCTTCTCAGTTCATTCATGTTATCATATATGGCAAAATTTCTTCTTTTTAAAATCCAAATAATATTCCATTTTATGTATATATCACATTTAAAAAATCCATTCATATATTGATGGACATTTAGATTGTTTTTATATCTTGGTTATTGTGAATAATAATGTTATGAACATGGGTGTACAAATATTTGTTCAAGACCTGCTTTTACTACTTTTGTGTTTATGCCCATAAGGGAATTGGATGGTAATAGATCCAATGATCTAGATCATATGGTAATTCAATTTTTAATTGTTTAAAGAAACTGTCATTTGGTTTTCCATACTGACACTATTTTATATTTGAAACAATAATTTTATAAAAGTTTAATTTCAGGGGTGCCTGGGTGGCTCAGTCAGTTAAACGTCCCACTTCAGTTCTGATCATGATTTCATGGTTTGTGGGTTCAAGCCCAGCATCGGGCTTTGCACTGACAGTGAGGAGCCTGCTTGGGATCCTCTCTCTCTCTTTCTCTCTCTGCCCTTCACCTACTTGCACTGTTTCTTAAATTAATAAACTTTTAAAAAAAGTTTCATTTTCATATTGTACACCTGAAACTAATATTATGCTGTATGTTAATCAGCTGTAATTTAAATAAAAACTTAAAAAAATGTTTAGAAAGGTAGTAAGGAAAAAAAATGTTTCAACTTCTCTACATCACTTACCTTTTTTGTTTTTGTTTTTGTTTTCAACAGTTGCCAGCCTAACAGGAGTGAGGTGATATCTCATTGTAGTTTTGATTTTAATTTCTCTGATGATTAGTAATGTTGAGTATTTTCTCACATACCTGTTGACCATTTAGAAGATTTTTTTGGATGTCCACTGACTAATGAATGAATAAGGAAGATGTGTATATCCACATTGGAATATTACCTAGCCATCAAAAACAATGTAAGCTTGCCATTTGCAATGATTTGGATGGAGCTAGAATGTATTATGTTAAGTGAAATAAGTCAGTCAGAGAAAGACAAATACCATATGATTTCACTCATCTCTGTAATTTAACTAAAAAAACTGGTGAACGTATGGGAAGGTGAAAAAATATATATATAGAGAAGGAAACAAACCATATGAGACTATTAAAGACAGAGAACAAAATACGGTTGATGAAGGGAGGTGGGGGGATGGACCAGCTAGGTGACGAGTATTAAGGAGGGCACTCGTTGTGATGAACACTAGGTGTTGTATGTAGGTGATGAATCACTGAATTCTACTCCTGAAACCAACTCTGCACTGTATGTTAACTAACTAGGATTTAAGTAAAAAATTGAAAAGGAAAAAAAAATGTTTTCTTTGGAGAAATGTCTACTTAAGTTCTTTGCCCACATTTCAGTTCATTTATTTTTAAATTAAGTTATTGAGTTGTAGCTATTTTTTATATATTTTGGATGCTAATCCCTAATCATATGCATATTATTTATAAATATTTTCTCCAACTCCATAGGTTACCTATTCAGTTTATCATTTCTTTGTTGTACAGAAGATTTTTTAGTTTGATTTAGTGCCCTGTTTATTTAATTTTTGTTACTTGTGCTTTCAGTGTCATAGCCAATAAATCACTGCCTAAATTGCGAAGTTTTTCCCTAGGACTTTCAAAATTTCAGGCCTTATATTTAAATTTTTAATCAATTTTAATCCTTTTTGCATTGGTATTTATGTGCAGTTTAAGAAAAATATCCAATTTCATTATTTTGCATGTGGATATCTCGTTTTCTCAGCACACCTTGTTGAAGAAACTAATCTTTTCACCATTGTGGAATCTTGGCAACCATGTCAAGAATCAGCTGATCATACATGTGTGGAATTTGTTGACAAAATTCAACTGAGGGGAGCCTGGGTGGCTCAGTGTGTTGAGCCTCTGACTTTTGATTTTGGCTTGAGTCATAGTCTTACAGTTGGTCGGATCAAGCCCCAACCCCCCCCCCCCCCCGTCAGGCTCCTCACTAACAGCATTGAGCCTGTTTGGGATTCTCTCTCTCCCTTTCTCTATTCCTTCCACTCTCTCTCTCTCTCAAAATAAATAAATGAACTTAAAAAAAACTCAACTGAGTAAACTTGAAGGTCTACTTGGCTTTATTAAATGATTCATGAATTGGACAGCATCCCAGCTAGCAAGTAGAGGGGGCCTCCAAAGGGCTATAGAAAAGGAAAGAGTTCTTTTTTTTTTTTTTTTAAGTAGGCTCTATTCCCAGCATTAAGCCCAAAGTGGGGCTTTAACCCAAAACCCCGAGATCAAGACCTGAACTGAGATCAAGAGCTGGACACTTAACTGACTGAGCCACCCAAGTGTCCCACAAGGGAAAGGTTTTTAAAGGCAAGGCAAGGGGGGCGCCTGGGTGGCGCAGTTGGTTAAGCGTCCGACTTCAGCCAGGTCACGATCTCGCGGTCCCTGAGTTCGAGCCCCGCATCAGGCTCTGGGCTGATGGCTCAGAGCCTGGAGCCTGTTTCCGATTCTGTGTCTCCCTCTCTCTCTGCTCCTCCCCCGTTCATGCTCTGTCTCTCTGTCCCAAAAATAAATAAACGTTGAAAAAAAAATTAAAAAAAAAATAAAGGCAAGGCAAGGAAGTTATAAACATAAAAAAAAGATTATTTTAGATTAGTGAACCTTCTTTGGGGGACAAGAGTCTCATTAGGTGTATTACCCCATCTTTCTTTGGAGACGTGAAGAGGGTATATATGACAGAATAATATATTAGTGCTGACCAGAAAATTCCTTACTGACCAGTTAAGACTACATTTCTGGGGGGAAAGTTGGAACTGCAATTAGGTTAGGGATTAAGCCCCAGTGTGGTGACTTGGCCTAAGTCACATCATTTTGGCTGTTTGGTTTTCCTTTTTTTTTTTTTTTTTTTTTTTTAACATTTATTTTATTTTTGGGACAGAGAGAGACAAAGCATGAACGGGGCAGAGGCAGAGAGAGAGGGAGACACAGAACTGGAAACAGGCGCCAGGCTCTGAGCCATCAGCCCAGAGCCCGACGCGGGGCTCGAACTCACGGACCGCGAGATCGTGACCTGGCTGAAGTTGGACGCTTAACCGACTGCGCCACCCAGGCGCCCCTGGTTTTCCTTTTAACAGGAAAACCTGTTCATTTCTGGGCTCTGTCTTCTGTTCTGTTGGTCTGTATGGTGCCCTGCCCAAGGAGGCTGTGGGAAATACTCTTTGGTGCTGGGTGTTTGTGGTCATGCTTTTGGAGGTACAGGACTGGAGGCTAGGCTCAGCAACTGTGCAGGGCTGTGAATTTGCTTCCTTGCCTGGGTGGGGCCGTGTATGGGCTCCACAGCTGGCTTGGCTTGTTGGCTAGAAATCCAAGTGAGACATAACTGCCAGTCAAAGTCCTGAACCAGATAGTGTCACCAGACTGGCTCTGCAGATGGGCAGGATCCCTGGCTACGATCTCTGCTTTATGCCTCTGCAAGCTGAGATTTGGCCCACCAAGATCTGGGCTCTTACTGATAGAAGCTCCGTGCCTCTTCTCCAGCTCTATCTGATGCCTGATGGTCAAGCTTTTTGGATTCCCCTGTGGATCCTGTTGAGGCAAGATCTGAGTTGCCCTCCCAGGAAGTGTCCCACACTGCTGAGGAAGTTGTATGTCCATCTTGGGTCTCTTTTTTCCATTGGAAAAACTACAAGTCCAGGGGTCTTCTCAGTTCTGTGCTGTGTCATCCTGGGAGACAGGCCATGTGGTTAGAGCATAGCCACTCCCCTCACCCTTTTAAGTGGTTCTCCTCTGTTTCTAGTGCAGAGGGGTGTGCTTGCCTCACTCCTAGGTTATGAGATTTTGTCAGTGGTGTCTTGTCTCTGGATACTTGCTAGTTGGGGGTCTTCTTATGAAGGCTCTGAAGTCATGAATGAGCTGTGTCACCACATTGGTGACGTTGCTTCCTTTTTCTTCAGTTTTTTTTTTTTTTTTTTTTTTTTTTCCTAACCCACTGAGGTTCTTTAAGACAAAGCTTTGACTCATTGTCAGGACATTCATGGAACCCCATTTCTTTAAGGTCAGTTACTGGAGGTTTATTTTGTTCCTTTGTGTCTTGTTTCCCTGAATTCCTGTTTGTTGTAGCTTTGCATTTGGAAAAACAGCTACCTCTCCCAGCCTTTATGGCCTGGCTCCACCAGTCTGCCTCGTGAGAAATTTTGGGAGCCTCTCACATGTTTTCTATGCTTGTGACTTCTCTGGATTTGTGCATGTAGACTTCTAATTAAAATGATTTCCTGCTGTTTGTTTTCTCCAGAAGTCCATTAGGTCTTGTTGGCTCTGGTGTCTGACTGTTATACCTTGGTCTGAGACACTGGAGGCAGAATCTATTCTTTTCCTTCCCTCCTGATAGAGAAGATTCAGTGTTTGTTTGTTTGTTTGTTTTGTACATTCTCTCAATCTCACAGAGCTGTTCCATTGCCTCAAGCTACCTACTCTCTTTCTTTTGTTCTTATCTGCCCCTATCAAACTATATCAGTCCCTACAGCATCCCCAGTGAGATGACACAGAAAGCAGGTCCTTGGTCCCCACTGACGGGTGGGGAATTTGGAGCAGGCTCCACTCTGCTCTCTTACCCCTAGGGGAGAAGCCTCAGGTTCTGCTCTTTATCTCCATCTTACAGAGCTGTGTTGGCCACAGCAAGACACCCACCTCTTCTTTCTTTCTTAGCTGCCCCAGGCAACAAAACGATGGTATTTCTCCCTGTTGCTGTCTTACTCTTGTACTCATCTCAATTACTGCATCTTCTTCTCTGGATTCTGGACTTCTCATAATGGTATTTTGGTCCGTATGCCATTGTTAAATTGATTTTTTTGTGGAAAAATGAGGTGTGGGGCTTCCTATTTTGTCATCTTGCCAACATTTCTGTAGCATTTTTTAATGTTTATTTATCTTTGAGAGAGAGAGACAAGCGGGAGAGGGGCAGAGAGAGAGAGAGACCGAATCTGAACTAGGCTCCAGGCTCTGAGCTGTCAGCACAGAGCCCGATGTGGGGCTTGAACTCACAAACCGTAAGATCATGACCTGAGCTAAACTTGGACTCCAAACCAACTGAGCCACCCAGGTGCCCCTCTGTAGCATTTTAAAATAAAATTCTAAGGGTTAAAAGCAGGGCGTTTTATTTATTTTTATTATTTTTTAAATGATTTAAATGATTTTTTAAATGATTTCAGGAGTAGAATTTAGTGATTCATCACTTACATAAGACACCCAGTGCTCATCACAAGTGCCCTCCTTAATGCCCATCACCCTTCTAGATCATCCCCCCACCCAACAACCCCTCAGTACCTCTCAGTTTGTTCTCTGTATTTGTGTCTCTTATGGCACGCCTCCCTCGCTGTTTTTATCTAATTTCTAAAGCAGGGATGTTTAAATTTCAATCAGGAAGGAGAATTCAGAAACTTTATTTGAGGAATCATTAAAAAATAACTATGAAAAGAGTAGTTTGAGAACAGAAAGTCGTATCATGATTAGCTAATATTTCAGTTGCAATGAAGTCTATCATTTTTACTTTTAAATTAACTTGTTTCATAGTTGTATTAATTGCTATGTGTTTCTTACAGTAAGCATGGGAGTAGCAGAGAGCCTCTTAGGAAGTGTTCCCAAAGGACAACTGTGCTGCTGTTCTACCTTATGGAAACTTGAAAAAAGTGTAATGAGACCTCCCAAGAAGCATATCTGTGCATGAGGGAAATGATTTTCTTTTTACTTTCTGAACAATAAATGTCTCTTCAGGCTATGACCACACCTTCTTTATGATGGGGTCTAGGTGTGTGTAGACCCCAGCAAAACCTGGTTACTGGGAAAAAGTAGACTAATGCTTCCTGTTGAGTATAATTCTGCCAGAATAATAAGTATCAGAACATATTGTGCTGGTTCAGTATTTGCTTATGTAAAACCCTTAGAACAGTAACTCACAGATGTGGGCTTGTAATTTTTATTATTTGTAAGTTAATTATCTTTGTTCATTGTTTTGGTATGCATATGTATAATAGCTGCTAAGGTTACAATAACAAACTACCACAAAGAAGGCGGTTTAAACAACAGAATTTTGTTTTCTCGCAGTTCTGGCGGGAAGTCTGAGGTCAAGGTGTTAACATGGTTGTTTTCCTCTGAGGCCATTCTCATTGGCTTGTACGTGGCCATTTTATCCCAGTGTCTTCACATGTTTTTTTTTTTTTTTTTCTCTCTGTATGTGCCTGTGTTCTAATTGCCTCTTGTTATGAGGACACTAGTCATATTGGCTTAGGGCCCACACTACTAAGTTTATCTTATAGTAGTTACTTCTTTAAAGATCTTACATCCAAACACAGTCTCATTGTTAGATTCTGAGAGTTAAGATGTCAAAATATAAATTTGCAGTTCATAAAAATGTGTACTTTTACACGTTGATGTGTAAGAAATCTTGTATTTGAGGATGTTGATGATGTAATGTTTGGTTATACAATGCATATACTTCTTAGGTTAATACTATGGATTTGTTTTTCTGCCTTTAAAGAATTGGCCCATTTAGCAGAAGATATAAATAGACTTTTTTCCAAAGAATACATCCAGATGGCTAGCAGACACATGAAAATATGCTCAATATGACTCATCATCAGGGAAATACAAATGAAAACCACAATGAGATACCACCTCACATCTGTCAGAATGACTAAAATTACAACACAGGAAGCAACAGATGTTGGCGAGGATGCAGAGAAAGGGGAACACTTTTGCACTGTTGGTGGGAATGCAAACTGGTGCAGCCACTCTGGGAAACAGTGTGGAGGTTCCTCAAAAATTAAAAATAGAACTACTCTACAATTCAGAAATTGCACTATTCGGTATTTATCCAAAGGATACAAAGATGCTGATTCAAAGGGGAATGTGCACCCCAATGTTTATAGTAGTGCTACCAACAATAACCAAATTATGGAAAGAGCCCAAATGTCCATCCAGTGATGAATGAATAAAGAAGATGTAGTATGTATACACAATGGAATATTACTCAACCATCAAAAAGAATGAAATCTTCCCATTTGCAATGATGTAGATAGAGCTAAAGTATATTATGCTAAGTGAAATAAATCAGTCAGAGAAAGATAAATACCATATGATATCAAACAAAACAGATGAACATAGTGGGAGAAAAGAGAGAAGCAAACCATAAAACAAACTTTTAATGATAGAGAACAAATTGAGAGTTGCTGGAGGGGAGGTGGGCAGGGGAATGGGTATATATATAGATATAGATATAGATATAGATATATACACATCTTTTTTACCTATTCATCTATCGATGGACACTTTGGATACTTACATAATTTGAACATGCAGACATCATTTTGGTATCTTGTTTTCATTTCTTTTGGCTATATACCCAGAAGTGGGATTTCTGGCTCATAAGGTAGTTTTATTATTAATTTTTTGAAGAACCTCCAAATTGTTTTTCTTTGTGGCTGAATCAATTTACATTCCTACAAATAATGCACAAGTGTCCCTATCTCTCCATATCCTCAGCAACACTCACTATCTGTTGTCTTTTTATGATAGTCATTCTAATAAGTGTGAGGTAATACCTCATTGTAGGTGTGATATTCACTTCCTTAATTATTAGTGATGTTGAGCACATTTTCATGTACTTATTGGCCATTTGGATGTCTTCTTTGGGGAAAAAATGTCTATTCAGTTCCTTTGCTCATTTTTTTTCAATCAGATTGTTTATTTGTTTCTGAGTTGCATGTGTTCTTTATAAATTTTGGATATTAACTCCTTATCAGACTCCTTTTCCCATTCCATAGGCTGCCTATTTTGTATTTTGTTGGTTGTTTCTTTTGCTGCTCAGAAGTTTTACAATTTGTTGTAGGCCCAGCTGATTTTGTCTTCATTACTTACACTTTTGGTCTAGTATTCAAAAAAATTTGTTAGGACTAATATCAAAGAGGTTTTCTCCTGTGTCTTCTTCTAGGAAGTTTATGGCTTCAGGTCTTATGTTTACATCTTTAATCAATTTTGAGTTAATTTTTGGGAATATTGTAAGATAGGGGTTCAATTTTATTTTTCCAACGGCATTTATTGAAGAAACTATCTGTCCTCCACTGTGTGTTCTTGGCTCCCTTGTCAAATATTAGTTGAATGTATATGTGAGGATTCTGGGTTCTTAATCCTGCTGCATTGGTCTATGATCTATTTTTGTGCCAGGGCCACACTGTATGATTACTATAACTTTGTAGTATATTTAAAATTAGCAAGTGTGATGCTTCCAGATATGCTGTTTATTCTCAGATTTACTTGGCACTATCCATGGTCTTCAGTGTTTCCATACAAATTTTAGAATTGTTTTTTCTATTTCTGTGAAAATACCATTTTTTTCTTTTTTAAAGTTTATTTATTTAACTTTGAGTGAGAGAGAGAGAGAGAGAGAGAGAGAATCTCAATACCATTGAGATTTTGATAGCGATTGCATTGAATCTATAGATGGTTTTTGGTAGGATGGACATTTTAATAATATTAATTCTTCTGATTTATAAGCATGAGATATCCTCCCAATCGTTTGTGTTTTCTGTGATTTCTTTCATTAAAGTCTTGTAGTTTTCATTGTATAGATCCTTCACTTCCTGGGTTAAATTTATGCTTAAGTATTTTATTGTTTTTGATGCCCTTGTGAATAGTATGGCTATTTTTTCAATTAGTTCATTGTTAGTGCACAGAAATGCAATAGATTTTTTTTTTGTATGTTGAATTTATATCCTGCAACTTTATTGAATCCTTTGATTAGTTTCATTAGTTTTTTTTTTTTTTGGCTGAGTCCTTAACATTGTCTCTATATAATATTATATTACCTGCAAATAAAGACCATTTTTTGTCTTCCTTTATGATTCAGATGTCTTTTATTTCTTTATCTTACCTAATTGCTCTGGCTAGAAATGCCAGTACTATTTTGAATGAATAGCCAGAGTGGGCACACTTTTCTTATTCCTGAGTTTAGAGAAAAAGCTTTCAATCTTTCACCATTCAGTATCATGTTAGCTGTGGATTTGCTCTACAAGACCTTTACTATGTTGCAGTATGTTTCTTAATTTGTTGAGGGTTTTTGTCATAGAGAGATATTGTATTTTATCAAATGCGTTTTCTGGATCTATTGAGAGAATCATATGATTTTCACCTTTTAGTCAATTAATGTGGTATATCATATTTATTGATTTGCATATGTTGAACTATCCTAACTTCCCAGGAATGGGTCCCACTTGATTATAATGCATCATCTTTTTAATGTGCTTTTGATGAGGGACCATAAAGCAAGCTGAGGGCCAAGCACAAGCTAGCATTACCTGCTTCCCCACCCCCATGTGCGATATGTGCGGCTTTCCATTTCTCAGGCACTCCTGGCTGCCCAAGGACAAAGGGAAGGACAAAAGACAAATAATTAAGCTGATAGAGTCTCCATGAGTTTACAAATATCTTTGTAAAATACAAGAAAAAGGAAATCAATAGCCTAATCTCCAGAAACCTATAGACTCAGTTTCCTGGAACCCCAACATCACCTCCCCTCCACAGTGATGTGGGAAACAAAGGCAAGAAGGAAATGGCAGATAAAATTGAATTTCATTATAACCTGCAGCCCATTGACACATACTTGAGACAAATACAAAGTATAACATTTCTTCAGGAACTCCCTACTATCTTGATATTAATGCTTTACTAGAGGGAAAAACAACCTTAGGTTGGCAATAGCTAGGCCTCCAGTAATCTGTGAGTCTTTAGCTTATGAAAATCTCTCTGGAACTTCTGGTTTGCCTTTACTGCCCCAATTCAATAGTATACAACCAGTGCACAACCTCAGTGCAGCTCTTCCTACCCACAGGTCCTGTTCCTTGATTTAATAAAATCCCAATTTTGCATCAAAGACGTCTTCAAGAATTCTTCTTGGCTGTCAGCTCTGGATCCCCACCCCCCCCCCCTCAAACCTCATCACTGTTTGATAGGGAAAATTTATGTTATAAGATGGCCGACAGGACTGATAGGGGAATTCTAGTCCCCGCCCAAAGACTCTCCTTCTGGGTTCTTCTTCCTGCCCCTCGTGCCAAGCTGACAAATTGCCACTAAGGCGGAAGTAACAGACTATAAATTGTCCCCCATGCTTAGCCTCAGGACTCAGACCTCTGGAGAGTGATGTCCTCTGAACCTGCCGGTGTGAAATAAACCTCCTGCCTTCCAAGATGTCCAAGTGCTCCTTGGTTCTTCCGCTGGGTAATCCAGACCAGGTTCTGTAACATGTTGAATTTGGTTTGCTAATTTTTTTGAGATTTTTTACATCTATATTCACAAGGGATATTTATCTATAATTTTCTTTTCTTGTACTATCTATATCTGGTTCTTGTATGAGGTTAATGCTAGCTTCATAAATCAGCATGAGAATTTTTCATACTCTAAATTTTCTGAAAGATTTTAAGAATAATTGGATTAATTTTGTTTTCAGTATTTGGTAAAATTCACCAGGAAAAGCATCTGGTTCTGGAGTTTTCTGTAGTCAGGGGTTTTAAATTGCTGATTCAGTGTCCTTACTCATTGATCTCTTCACATTTTCTATTTCTTGATTCAGTCTTAATAAGTTTTATGTTTCTAGGAATTTAGCCATTTCTTCCTGGTTATCCAATTAGTTGGCATATATACTTGTTCATAATAGTTTCTTGTGATCATATGTATTTCTGTGATATCAGGTGTAATGTCTCTACTTTCATTTCTCTCTTTTTTTAAAATTTGTAATGCTTACTTATTTTTGAGATAGAGACAGAGCATGAAAGGAGGAGGAGCAGAGAAAGAGACACAGAGTCTGAAGTAGGCTCCAGTCTCTGAGCTGTCAGCACAGAGCCTGATGCGGGGCTCAAAGTCACCAACGGGGAGACTTAACTGACTGACCCACCCAGGTGCCCCTCTACTTTCATTTCTGATTTTATTTATGAACCTTCCGTTTTTATCAAAAATTCAGACATAATTGAAATATAATATTATATTAGTTTCAGGTGTACAGTATAATAGTTTGGTAGTAGCATATACTGTGAAATGATTACCACAGTGAGTATAGTTAACATCCATCAGCATACATAGTTATATGTTTTTTCTTGTCAATGAAAAGTTTTAACATTTACTGTCTTAGCAATATTCAAATATACAATAAAGTATTATTAACTAGAGTCACCCTGCTATACACTACCTTCCCATGACTTATTTCTTTTATAGTTGAAATTTGTACTTTCTAACCTGCTTTACCCATCTCATCCAACCTTGCCTCTGGCAACCAACAATCTGTTCTCTGTCTCTATGCACTCATTTTTGTTTTGTTTTGTTTTAGAGTCCACAAATAAATGAGACCATACAGTATTTGTCTTTCTCTGTCTAACTTATTACACTTAGCATAATGCCTTCAAGGTCTATCCATATTGTTGCAAATAGCAAGATTTCCTTCTTCTTGTATAGCTAAATGGTATTCCATTGTGTATATATATATACACCATATTTCTTTATCCCATTCATCTGCTGATGAACTCTTAAGTTGTTTTCATATCTCAGTTCTTATGAATTATGCTGCATTGAACATGGGGGTCATATATATTTTTTGAGTTAATGTTTTCACTTTCTTCAAGTAAATAACAATAAAGAATTGTTAGATCAAAAGATAGTTCTGTTTCTTAGTTTTTTGAAGAACTTCCATACTGTTTTCCAGAGTGCCTGCACCAATTTACATTCCTCCCAACAGTGCAATAGGATTCCCCTTTCTGTACATCCTCACCGACTCGTGTTGTTTCTTGAGTTGTTAATTTTAGTCATTCTGACAGGTGTGAGGTGACATCTCATTGTAGTTTTGATTTGTATTTCCTTGATGATGAGTGATGCTGAGCACTTTTTCATTTACCTGTTGGATTGCTGTATGTCTTCTTGGGAGAAAAATGTCTGTTAAGATTGTCTGCCAATTTTTTAATCGTATCTTTTTGCTATTGAATTGATTAGTGATGTTGATATAGTTAGTGATGTTTATATGTTTTGGATATAACACCTTATCAGATATATGATTTTCAAATGTTTGTTTTCCCATTTTTTAGGTTCTCTTTTCATAGTGCTGATGACTTCCTTTGCTGTGCAGAAACTTTTAGTCTGATATAGTCTTACTTGTTTATTTCTGCTTTTGGTATCAAATCCAAAAAATCATTGTCAGGACTGATGATAAGGAGATTACCCCCTAGGATTTCTTCTAGAAGTTTATGATTTCAGGTTTTATGTTTAAATTTGTCATCCATTTCAAGTTAATTTTGTATATGGTGTAAGAAAGTGGCCTAGTTTCATTCTTCTGCATGTCTCTGTCCAGTTTTCCCCAACACCATTTGTTGAAGAGATAATCTTTTTCCCATTGTATATTCACAACTTTTGTCATAAATTAATTTACTGCATATGTGTGGGTGTATTCTGGAATCTGTTCTGTCCAACTGATTTCTGTGTCTAGTTTTTAGTCAAATCCATACTCTTTTGATTACTATAGTTTGCAATATAGATTGAAATTAGGGAGCATAATGCATCCTACTTAGTTCTTTTCCTCAAGATCATTTTGGCTATTTGGGGTCTTTTATGGTATCATACAAATTTTAGGATTGTTTGTTCTATTTCTGGGCTGAGTCTTCTCTTTTTATCTTAGTCTAGGTAAGGGTTTGCCAATTTGTTTATCTTTTTCAAAACCAGCTATTAGTGTAATTTATTTGTTTTTTTCTTCCTTTTTTTAACTTTTTATAAAGTTTATTTATTTTGAGAGAGAGAGAACAAGCACAAATGGGGGAAGGGCAGAGGGAGAGAGGGAGAAAGAATCCCAGGCAGGCTCCACACTGTCAGTGCAGAGCCCAATGTGGGTTCGAAACCATGAACCATGAGATCATGACCTGAGGCAAAGTCAGATGTTCAACTGACTGAGCCACTCAGGTGCCCCATTTTTTCCTTTTTTTTAATTTAAATTTTAGTTAGTTAATATACAGTGCAATATTTTTTTAAAGAGAATTCGTGATTCATCACGTACATACAATACTCAGTGCATACATACGACATCCATCAAAACAAGTGCTCTCCTTAATACCCATCACTCATCTAGCCCATCTCCCACTCACCATCCTCAATCACCCCTCAGTTTGTTGTGTATCATTAAGAGTCCTTGTGGTTTATTTCCTTTTCTTCCTTTTCTTCCCTCCCTTCTTATGTGTTCATCTGTTTTGCTTCTTAAATTACACATATGAGTGAAATCATATGGTATTTGTCTTTCTCTGACTGATTTATTTCACTTAGCATAATACTCTCTAGCTCCATCCATGTCATGACAAATGGCAAGATTTCATTGTGTATATATACCACATCTTTATCCATTCTTCGGTCATTTGGGCTCTCTCCATAGTTTGGCTATTGTTGATAATGCTATAAACATTAGGGTACACGTGCCCCTTCAAATCTGTGTTTTTGTATCCTTTGGGTTAACAATCAATAGTGCAATTGCTGGATTGTAAGGTAGTTCTTTAAAAAAAAAATTGATGTTTGTTTATTTTTGAAGGAGAGAGAGAAGAGTGTGAGGGGGGAGGGGCAGAGAGAGGGAGACACAGAATCCCAAGCAGGGTCGAGGCTCTGAGCTGTCGGCACAGAGCCCGATGCGGGGTTCAAACACATAAACCACTAGATCATGACCGGAGCCAGAGTTGGAGGCTTAACCGACTGAGACCTAGGCGCCCCTGGATTGTAAAGTAGTTTTATTTTTGGTTTTGTTGAGGATCTTCCATACTGTTTTCTGGAGTGGCTGCACCAGCTTGTACTCCCACGGACAGGTCAAAAGTGTTCTCCTTTTTCTGCGTCCTTGCCAACATCTGTTGTTTCTTGTGTTGTTAATTTTAGCCATTTTGACAGGTGTGAGGTGGTATCTTATTGTGGTTTTGATTTGTTTTCCCGTATGATGAGTGAAATTGAGCATCTTTTCATATGTCTGTTAGTCATACCTCTGTCTTCTTTGAAAAGTATCTATTCATGACTTTTGGTTACATCTTAACTGGGTTATTTGTTTTTTGGGTGCTGAGTTTGATAAGTTCTTTATAGATTTTGGATATAACACTTTTTCAGGTATGTGATTTGCAAATATCTTCTCCAATTCCATTGGTTGTCTTTTAGTTTTGTTGATTGTTTCCTTCACTGAGCAGAAGCTTTTTATTTTGATGAAGTCCCAATAGTTCATGTTTGCTTTTATTTCCCTTGCCTTCAGCAACGTGTCTAAGAAGAAGTTGCTGTAGCTGAGGTCAAAGAGGTTGCTGCCTGTGTTCTCCTCTAGGATTTTGATGATTTCCTGTTTCACATTTAGGTCTTTCATCCATTTTGAAGTTACTTTTCTGTATGGTGTAAGAAAGTGGTCCAGTTTCATTCTTCTGCACATTGCTAACCAGTTTACCCAGCACCATTTGTTGAAGAGACTGTCTTTTTCCATTGGATACTCTTTCCTGCTTTGTCAAAAATTAGTTGACCATATGTTTGTGGGTCCATTTCTGGGTTTTCTATCTGTTCCATTCATCTATGTGTCTGTGATTGTGCCATATTGTTATGATGACTACAGCTTTGAAATATAGCTTGAAAACCGGAATTGTGATGCCTCCAGTTTTGTTTTTCTTTTTCAGGCCTGCTTTGGCTATTTGGGATCTTTTGTGGCTCCATAGAAATTTTAGAGTTTTTTGTTGGAGCTCTGAGAAAAATGTAGTTGTTATTTTGCTAAGGATTGCATTGAATGTGTAGATTGCTTTGGGTAGTATAGACATTTTAACAATATTTGCTCTTTCAGTCCTTGAGAATGGGATGCTTTACCATTACTTTCTGTCTTCAATTTCATTGCCAAATTTTCTACAGTTTTCAGAGTATAGATCTTTTACCTCCTTTATTAGGTTTATTCTTAGGTATCTTATTGTTTTTGGTGCAATTGCAAATGGGATTCATTCCGTGATTTCTCTTTTTGACCTTTGTTTTGGTGTATAGAAATGCGACAGATTTCTGCACATTGATTTTATATACTGTGACTTTGTTGATTTCTTGTATTAATTCTAGCATTTTTTTTCTTTTTTGGTGCGGTCTTTTGGATTTTCTACATAGACTATCATGTTGTCTGCAGATAGTAAAAGTTTGACATCTTCCTTGCTGATTTGGATGCCTTTTATTTCCTCTTGTCTGATTGAGGCTAAGACTTCTGGCACGACGTTAAACAGTTATGGTGAGAGTGGACATTTTTGTCCATTACTGACCTTAGGGGAAAGGCTCTCAGGTTTTCCTCATTGAGGATGATTTTAGCTACAGGCCTTACATATACGGCTTTTATGATGCTGAGGTATGTTCCTTCTATCCCTACTTTGTTGAGAGTTTTTATTAAGAATGGATGCTATATTTTGTCCAATTTTTTAGATGCATTGGGAAGATCATATGATTCTTATCTTTTATTAATGTGGTGTATGACATTGATTTGCAAATATTGAACCAGCCCTGCAGCCCAGGAATAAATCCCACTTAATCATGGTGAATAATTCTTTTAATGTACTGTTTAATTCAATTTGATAATATCTTGTTGAGAATTTTTGCATCCATGTTTATCAGCGATATTGGCCTGTAATTCTCCTTCTTATTGGGGTCTTTGGTTTTGTAATCAAGGTAATTCTGGCTTCATAGAATGGGTTTGGAAGTTGTCCTTCTATTTCTATTTTTTGGACCAATTTGAAAGGACTAAATATTAACTCTTCTTTAATTATTTAGTAGAATTCCCCTGGGAAGCCATCTGGTCCAAGACTCTTGTTTTTTAGGAGATTTTTGATAATCGATTCAGTTTCTTTTCTGATTATGGGTCTGTTCAAATTTTCTACTTCTTCTTGTTTCAGTGTTGGTTGTGTCTGAGTTTCTAGGAATTTTTCCATTTCTTCCATATTGCCCAATTTGTTGACATATAATTTTTAATAATATTCTTTTATAATTGTTTGTATTTCTGTGGTGCTAATTGTAATCTCTCCTCTGTCTTGCGTGATATTATATCTTTGTGTCCTTTCTTTTTCCTTCTTGATAAGTTTGGCTAGGGGTTTATCAATTTTGTTAATTCTCTCAAAGAACCAACTCTCAGTTTGGGTTGATCTATTTAATGTGTGTACCTAAATCTTAAGGGACTGGCTTAGAGGCAGCATATATTTGACTCTTTTTTTTTTTTTTAATTTTTTAATTTTTTTATTTTTTTCAACGTTTATTTATTTTTGGGACAGAGAGAGACAGAGCATGACCGGGGGAGGGGCAGAGAGAGAGGGAGACACAGAATCGGAAACAGGCTCCAGGCTCTGAGCCATCAGCCCAGAGCCTGACGCGGGGCTCAAACTCACGGACCGCGAGATCGTGACCTGGCTGAAGTCGGACGCTCAACCGACTGCACCACCCAGGCGCTCCTATTTGACTCTTTTTAAAATCCATTCAGCCACTCTGTGACTTTTGATTGGAGAATTCAATCCGTTTACATTTATAGAATTATTGATATGTAAGAACCTACTAATTCCACCTTCTTAATTGCTTACTGGCCATTTTGTAAGTCCTACTCCCCCCCTCCCCCCCATACTGCCGACTATTGTATATTGATGACCTTTTATTGTGGTATACTGTAATTTCCTGTCTTTATATTTTTGAATTGACTCTAGGTTTTTCCTTTTTGGTTACCGTGTGCCTTACATAAAATATTCTAATGATATAACAATCCATAGTACACTGATAGCTACTTTGATTTTTTTTTAACTAAAACTCTAGATGTCTCTCCTATGTTATGTTTTTAGTGGCTCAGTTTAACTCTTTTTTATTCTGTGTATTTGTTAAGAAAATATAGTGTCTATAGTTATTTTTTGTGCTCTTTTCCTCTAACCTTTATTTTTTTATTTATTTTTTTTAATTTTTTTTAATTTATATATGAAATTTATTGTCAAATTGGTTTCCATACAACACCCAGTGCTCATCCCAAAAGGTGCCCTCCTCAATACCCATCACCCACCCTCTCCTCCCTCCCACCCCACGTCAACCCTCAGTTTGTTCTCAGTTCTCAACAGTCTCTTATGCTTTGCTCTCTCCCACTCTAACCTCTTTTTTTTTTTCCTTCCCCTCCCCCATGGGTTCCTGTTAAGTTTCTCAGGATCCACATAAGAGTGAAACCATATGGTATCTGTCTTTCTCTGTATGGCTTATTTCACTTAGCATCACAATCTCCAGTTCCATCCACGTTGCTTCAAAAGGCCATATTTCATTTTTTCTCATTGCCACGTAGTATTCCATAGTGTATATAAACCACAATTTCTTTATCCATTCATCAGTTGATGGACATTTAAGCTCTTTCCATAATTTGGCTATTGTTGAGAGTGCTGCTATGAACATT
>NW_024412443.1:2519461-2549833 GCF_014898765.1 Herpailurus yagouaroundi
GGGTAGGCAAGGTGCACAGGGGCAGGAGGGGCAGGCTTAGCTTGCTTTTCCCTAGGTGATCCACTTCAGGAGGGGCCCTGTGGCAGCAGGAGGGAGTCAGATCCGCTGCCGGAGGTTTGGCTCTGCAGAAGCGCAGAGTTGGGTGTTTGCGTGGAGCGAGCAATTTCCCTGGCAGGAACTGGTTCTCTTTGGGATTTTGGCTGGGGGATGGGCGGGGGAGATGGCGCTGGCGAGCGCCTTTGTTCCCCACCAAACTGAGCTCTCTCGTCCAGGGGCTCAGCGGCTCTCCTTCCCTTTGTCCTCCAGCCTTCCCGCTTTCTGAGCAGAGCTGTTAACTTATGACCTCCCAGACGCTAAGTCGCGCTTGCTGTCGGAACACAGTCCGTCAGGCCCCTCTGCTCTTTGCAAGCCAGACTCGGGGGCTCTGCTTGGCCGGCGAGCCGCCCCTCCGCCCGGGCTCCCTCCCGCCAGTCCGTGGAGCGCGCACCGCCTCACCGCCCTTCCTACCCTTTTCCTTGGGCCTCTCATCTGCGCTTTGCTCCGGCGACTCCGTTCTGGTAATCCTCTGGCGGTTTTCTGGGTTATTTAGGCAGGTGTAGGTGGAATCTAAGTGATCAGCAGGACGGGCGGTGAGCCCAGCGTCCTCCTAGGCCGCCATCTTCCCTCTCTCCTCTCCTCTAACCTTTATAATATAGTTAAGTGATTAACATATCATCATATTACACAATTAAAGTTTTCTTAATTTATTTACCTTTACCAGTGTGTTACATGTTTTTTGTTTGTTTGTTTGTTTGTTTTGTTTTCTTTTTTTTGGTACGTTTTCATGCTACTAAATAGCTTCTTTTTATTTTAGCTTGACGAATTCCTTTCAGCATTTCTTATAGAGAAAGTCAAACAGTGATGAACTCTCTCAACTGTTGTTTTCTGGGAATGCTTTTATTGTTTCTTCATTTCTGAAAGATAACTTTGTCAGAGTATTTTATACAGATTTTGTTTTCTTCATCACTTTGAATACATTGTCCCACTCTCTCCTGCCTTGTAAGATTTCTGCTGAGAAAGCTAATGGTAGGTCGATGCTTGCTTTAGGGTTCTCTTTTTGTCTTTGATTTTTTGACAGTTTCATTATAATGTGTCTTGGAGAAGATGAGAAGATTGTTTGGATATGAAATAATTAGGTGGTCTATAATTTCATAAGCTCATATGTCCAGTTTTCTCTCCAGGTTTGGGAAGCTTTTAGCCATTATTTCTTTCAATAAACTTTTTGTTCCCTTCTCCCACTCCTTCTGGAATTCTAATGACTCTGGAATTGGTTCTTTTGATGGTATCTCATAGATTACCAAGATGCTTTGCTCTTTTTCATTTTTTCCCCTCATTCTCTGACTGGGTTATTTCAAAGTTTCCAT
The DNA here is from genome assembly GCF_014898765.1 of Herpailurus yagouaroundi. Lineage (NCBI taxonomy): Eukaryota > Metazoa > Chordata > Mammalia > Carnivora > Felidae > Herpailurus > Herpailurus yagouaroundi. Next base: position 2,520,865 of record NW_024412443.1, read on the forward strand.
CCTCTAACTCACTGATCTGTCTTATTCCTGATAGTTTCTGTTGTTGATGTTTTCCATTGTAGTCTTCATTTTATTCACTGAATACTTTAGCTCCAGAATTTGTTTAGTTCTTTTTTTTTTATTGATTTCTACCTTTTTGTCATATTTCTTTTTTGGTTTGCATATTGTTTTCCTGATTTTGTTAAATATATGTGTTTTCTTGTGGCTCACTGAGTTTCCTCTGAAGAACTACTTTGAATTCTTTATTGGTTAAATATCAGGATTTATTTATTTATTTATTTATCTTAAGTAATCTCTCCGTCCAATGTGAGACTTGAACTCATGATCTCAAGATCAAGAGTCACATGCTCTTCTGACTGAGTCAACCAGGCACCCAGAAGGACTTTTTCTGTTTAGTTATTGCATTATTATTTAAAAAAAATTTTTTTCTCAACGTTTTTATTTATTTTTGGGACAGAGAGAGACAGAACATGAACGGGGGAGGCGCAGAGAGAGAGGGAGACACAGAATCAGAAACAGGCTCCAGGCTCCGAGCCATCAGCCCAGAGCCTGATGCGGGGCTCGAACTCACAGACCGTGAGATCGTGACCTGGCTGAAGTCAGACGCCCAACCAACTGCGCCACCCAGGCGCCCCTAGTTATTGCATTATTATTATCTACTTTTGGCGATATTATATTTTCTTGATTCTTCATGTTCTTTGGAGGTTTGTATTGCTCTTTTCACATTTGAGGTAGCAGTCATCTCCCCTAATTTTCCCTAGCTGCCTTCAGCTAGAGAGATATTTTGTTTGTCCTGTTTATATTTGAGATTTTCTCTGACTTTGTACCAGCTCCACATTTCCTCTTTACTTTTTTGGCATGATTAGTAAGCTTATGTTTTCTTCTCTCAATCTTAGTCTCAGTAGGCTGGCTGCCAGAACCTTCCTTCTGGTTTTCCTGCAGGTGGTGATATAGGTCAAGATTGTGGTTTCTCCCTTGCTCACACAGCCTGGCTTGTTTTCTGGTTGGACTTTCTGTCTGCCACTCTCAGAAGTTGGCACAAGCAGCTGGCTGCAGAGTGGGAAGAAGTGTGGGTTTGGCACTTGGGGCATTGGGTGTACCTTTGACTAGTTGGGAAGAATCCTTGGGATCCTCCAGTCAGTGGAAACCACATTGCCTTTATGCCCTCTGGTATTCTTACCTGCTATTGTCCTGATCTGTCTCCTCCCAGTTCTTATGTTAACACTCTGGGTACTATGGGGAAAAAATGACTTTCTTTTGCATTGTTCACACAGCTGGTGAAGTGGGCACTTACTGTTCTCCCTTTTCCCTGTGGGAGAGCTCCTTAGCTTCCTCTTTCTTTATACTGCCAAGGTGGTGGTGGGAGGGGGTAATACTCACAAAGTTCGTCTTACCAACCTGAATGCATTCAAGTTCACATGTTTTTTGCTCCACTGGAGTACTGGAACTTCTCTAGAAACCTGGAATTCTACAAAGGCTTGCTCAAACATGTGTATCTGTCCAATTCAGCATTTTCCAGGAGATGTGGCTGAAGGTGCCTCAGATTGGTTCATAGGCTCCTACCAGTTACACAGCCCATGCTGAGATCTGTCTGCCTATTACCTAATGCACAGGGGTGAGACTCCCACTGAGTCCCCTGGCCTATGGTGTTAGATCTCACAGGTCCCACAGGGTCATTTTTGTTCATAATTACCAAAATTTTGATATTAATGGGGAACAAAACAAGGACATCTTATACCACCATGATTCTACAAGATAATATTGTTAATTATAATCTGAATGCTGAATATTTGATTTCCTGAGCTTACTCATCTTATAACTGAAGGTTTGTACCTTTTGACCAACATTTCACTATTTCTGCCTCCCCCTGCTCCTGTAAATCACCATTCTATTCTCTGCCTCTATAAGTTTTATTTTCGATTCCACATATAAGTGAGATCATGCAGTAATTGTTTTACTATGTCTGGATTATTTCACTTAGCATAACATAACATCCTCTAGGTTCATCCATGTTGTTACAAGTGGTAGGATTTCTTTTTATCTTAAGGCTGAATGATATTCTATTGTACATGTATATCACATTTTCTTCCTTCATTTATTCATTAAATTGTTTCCATATCTTGGTTACTGTGAACAATCCTGCAATTAGCATAGGACTGAAAATATTTCTTCAAGGTAATGATCTTATTTTCTTTGGATATGTACTCAAAGGTTGAATTGATGAATTATGTGGTAGTTATATTTTTAGTTTTTTTTTTGAGGAAGATTCATACTGCTTTTATTTAAATTCAAGTTAGTTAACATACAGTGTAATATTAGTTTCAGGTGTACAACTTAGTGATTCAACACTTCCATACAACACCCAGTGCTCATCATGACTGTGCTCCTTAATACCCATCTCCCACCTACCTCCCCCTCCAACAACCCTCAGTTTCTTCTCTATATTGAGTCCATTTTTTTAGAAGATTTTAGTGTTTTCCATAAAGTTATAGTCCCACCAACTGTACAAGGATTCTCTATTTGTTATCCCTTGTAATTTTTATAATAGCCATCTGAACAGTTGTGAGGTGATATCTCATTGCGGTTTTGATTTGTATTTTGATGTTTAGTGATGTTTAACATTTTTTGGTGCCTGTTTGCCATTTGAGTGCCTTATTTTGATATCAGGTTGATACTGGCCTCACAAAATAAGTTTGGAAGTGTTCTCTATTCTATTTTTGGGAAGTGTTTAAGAAAAACTGGTACAAATTCTCTTGTGAATGTTTGGCAGTATTCACTTGGGAAACCATTAGGTCCTGGGATTTCCTTTCTTGGGAGGTTTTCTATTACTGATTCAATCTCCTTCATTATTGATCTATTCAGGCTTTCTATTTCTTCTGGATCCAGTCTTTGTAGATTATATGCATTTAAGGATTTATTATTTTCTTCTAGTTCATCTATTTTGAAGCTTATAATTGTTCACAATTGTCTATTATAATCTTTTTTTAAAATTTCTAAGCTTACCATTATAACGTATCCTCTTTCATTTCTGATTTTATTTATTTGAGTTTTCTGCTTTTTTCCTAGTGAATATATTGTTTTTATTCACTCTTTGACTTTTCCTGCTATAATATTTATTATTTTCTCCATTCTGGTAACTTTGGATTTAGTTCTTCTTTTCCTAATACCTTTAGCTTTGAGATCTTTCTTCTTTTTAAATGTAAGTGTTTATTGCCATAAATTTGCCCCTTATAACTGCTTTTGCTATATCTCATAAGTTTTGGCATACTGTATGTCTTAGTCCATTCGGTCTGATATAACAAAATACCACAGACTGGTTAACTTATAACTTACTCTGACCAGCGTGAGGTGATATCTCAGTGTGGTTTTGATTTGTATGTCCCTGATGAGGAGTGATGTTGAACATCTTTTCATGTGCCTGTTGGCTATATGGATGTCTTCTTTAGAGAAGTGTGTATTCATGTTTTCTTCCCATTTCTTCGCTGGATTATTTGTTTTTCAGGTGTGGATTTCGGAGGGTTCTTTATAGGTTTTGGATACTAGCCCTTTGTCTGATATGTCATTTGCAAATATTTTTTCCCATTTCGTCAGTTGTCTTTTAGTTTTGTTGATTGTTCCTTCTTTCTCTCTTTCTTTCTTCTTTCTTCTTTCTTTCCCCTTCATTACTTTCTTTTTCATTCTTTCTTCCCTTTGGTGGCTTCGTGGGTATGTCCACTTTTTGATATAAGCATATTTCTTGATGTATGATACATTCCTATGAAAATGGTAAATATAGACTTTCAAATACATTTTACCTCTATTTCTTTACCCACTCTCCCAAGAGAACTTATGAAGAGCAAATGAAAAGAAAAGGAGGAATGGGAAGTAGATTTGTGGGGTGGATTGAATCAGAATGGTATTACAGAGGCAAAAAAGATGAAAAAGACTATGATTGCCAATAATTCCACAAAATCAATGTTAATGATCTACTCACGAGTCATCAAAGAAAATAATATTCCATTCTTTTTTCTAGGTACCATCTTGAACATCTTCTTCAAAGTGCTTTGAACTCGTTTTCCCCACTAAGAACTGTGTGAGAAAATACATGGCTTGGTCCACTTTTATCACCTTTTTGGTTCTGAAGATGTTCCCAGACCAAAGCACAAACTGATTTAGCAGTGATTTATAACTACTGTCTATGGAGTTTTCACTATGTATCAGCATTGTGAGAAACATTTTACATTTAATTGTTTTTTCATTGCATCATCATGAAAATCATTTGAAGTAAACATTATTTATGTTTCCATTTTACTGATGAAAAATGGAAGCTTAAGGAGGTTAGACAATTCATCAAAATTATAAAGCTATTAAGAAGCAAAGTTGGAATTGTAGCCCCAGTTGGTCTTATTCTAAGGTTTTACAGCAAAACACCAAAAAATGTTGGCTAATTTAGGTGTTTCACAATATTCTTCTCTCTCTTAAAGATATTCCATCCTGAGCAAGGTGGCTCCTATTACCTTCTCCTGATTGCCTTCCCTCTCAACTAACCAGGTTTTCCAGGTATAGGCATGAGGTAATGTAGATTATTCTCTTTGTTAGTTGCTTCAAAGTCTCACTATCTTCAGGGGCATCTCAAAAAAAAGTAAGTAGAAGCATTTATAGCTCACTATATTAATTGATATCATTAAAATTCTCCTGAAATATCCTTAGGAAACTTTGAACTTATTGTTGATTAAAAAACACTTTCTACTTTAAACCACATAAAAATTTCACATGGATAATAAAATTTTCCAATACAAACTGTTTAATTGATCCAATATATATCTTTGTTTAATATCTTTAGATTATTACTCAAACATTAGAAGTTTCTTTAAAGGGAACTTTAAATATAAAGAGATGTAAGTATACAGCAGTGGTTCTCAAACTTGGCATGCATAGGCATCACCTGGAGGCTCTATTAAAACAGATGGTTGGGACCCACCCAGAATTTCTCATTTAGCAACTTTGAAATACCGCTCAAGAATTTGGAATTTTATCATGAAGTTGTAGGATACAAAATCAACATACAGAAATCAGGTGCATTTCTATATACTAACAATAAAATCTCTTAAAAATAAATAAAATAGCATTAACAACAATAAAATTCTGAAGAGTAAATGTAACCAAGAAGGTGAATGATTTGTATATCGAAACCAAAAGACTTTTATAAAAAAAATTGAAGAAGATACAATGGAAAGGTACCCCATTGGGTACAATTGAAGAAGATACAATGGAAAGGTACCCCATGGTATCTTTCATTGTTCACGGATTGGAAGAATTAGTATTGTTGAAATTTTCATACTACCCCAAACCATCTACAGATTCCATGCAATCCCTATTAAAATTCCAATGGAATTTCACACAAAACAAACCATCCTAAAATTTATATTGGAGCACAAAAGACCATGAATAGCTAAAGGAATCTTAAGGAAGAGGAACAAAGCTGGAAGCAACACACCTCCTGGTTTTAAACTGTATTAAAAAGCTATAGTAATCAAAATGGTATGGCACTGTTAAAGAAAAATAGACATACGGGGTGCCTGGGTGGCTCAGTCGGTTGGATGTCTGACTTCAGCTCAGGTCATGACCTCACTGTTTGTGAGTTTGAGCCCCACATCAGGCTCTATGCTGACAGCTCAGAGTCTGGAGCCTGCTTTGGATTCTGTGTCTCCCTCTCTCTCTGCCCCTTCCCCGCTTGTGCTCTGTTTCTTTCTCTCTCTCAAAAATGAATAAACATTAAAAAGTTAAAAAAATAGACATACAGTCCAATGGAAGAGAATCAAGAGCCCAGAAATAAATGTTTGCATATACAATCAACTAATAGTTGACAAGGAAGCAGAGAATATTCAGTGGGGGCAAAAAAATTGTTTCTTCAATAAATGGTGCCAGGAAAATTGGATAATTATATGCAAAATAATAAAATTGGATCCCTAATTTACACCATTTAGGAAAACTAACTTGAAATGGATTAAGGACATAAAGTGTATGACTTGACACTATAAAACTTCTATGAGAAAACAGGGAAAAATTTCCTTGATATTGGTCTTGACAACAATGTTTTCGGATATGTCACTGAAAGTATAAGTAACAAAGGCAAAATCAACAAGTGGGACTCCACCAAACCAAAAAGCTTCTTCACAATAACAGAAAAAAATCAACAAAATGAAAGGGCAATCTACAGAATGGGAAAAATATTTGCAAATCATATATCTGACAAAGGGTTGATATCCAAAATATATAAGGGATTAACACAACTGAATAGCAAAAACAACCCCCCCCAAAAAAAGAATGAAACACACACACACACACACACACACACACACAAACAATCTGATTAAAATATGGGCTACGGTCTACATAGACATTTTTCACAAGAAGACATTCAAATGGCCAACAGGTATGTTGAAATGTGCTCATCATCACTAATCATCAAGGAAATGCAAATCAAAACCACAATGAGATATCACCCCACACCTGTCAGAATGGCTCTAATCACAGAGACAAGAGATAACAAGTGTTGGTGAGGATGTGGAGAAAAGGCAATGTTTATGCACTGTAGGAGGGAATGGAAATTGATCAGTTCCTATGGAAAATAGTGTATGTTTTTTTAAAATTCCTTTTTATAAACATTTATTTATTTTTGAGACAGGCAGAGCATGAGTGGGAGAGAGGCAGAAAGCAGGAGACATAGAATCCGAAGCAGGCTCCATGCTCTGAGCTGTCAGCACAAAGCTTGACACAGGGCTTGAACCACAAACTGTGAGATCATGACCTGAGATGAAGTCGGATGCTTAACTGACTGAGCCACTCAGGGGCTCCTACAATTTTTAAAAATAGAAATGTCATATGATCCATTAAACCCATATATATATATATATATATATATATATATGTGTGTGTGTGTATATATATATATATATATATATCTGAAGGAAATTAAACTACTAGCTCAAAGAGATATCTGCATGTTCCTGTTTATTTCAGCATTATTCACAGTAGTCAAGACATGGAAACAACCAAAGTGTCCATCAGTGGATGAATGGCATAAATTTGGAACACAATATATAAATATACACATTACACAATGGTGTATTATTCAGCCATTAAAAAGAAGGAAATCCTGACATTGTGACAACATGGATGGACCTTGAGAACATTACGCTACTTGAAATAAATCAGGCAGAGAAATACAATGTATGATCTCACTTATATGTGGATTCTAAAAAGCAATGACCGCCCCCCCCCCCCAATCCATACTCATAGAAACAAAGGCATAGAAAAAGCAAGGGGCCCAGGAGGGGCGGTGGGGGGCCAGGGAGAGATATTGGCCAAGAAGTACAAACTTTCAGTTAAAAGATGAGTAAGTTCTGGGGACTCTAATATAGAGCATGGTGAGTATAGTTAACAAAACTGTATTATACTTTAAAGATGCTAAGAGAGTAGGATTTAAATGTTCTTACCAAACAAATGCACAAAAGTTAATTATATGACATGATGGAAGTACTAGTCAACCCCATTGTGGTTATCATTTAACAGTCCATACATATGTCAAATCATCACGTTGTACACCTTAAACTTATACAATCTTATATGTCAGTTATGTCTCAATAAGGCTGGAAAAAGTGAAGGCACATGTAATAGAAAAAAAAAGAATTTGACATCTTAACAAATTCCCAGGTGATACTGATGATGCTGGGTCTAGGATTATACTTTGAGAACTGTTGGCCTGGAAATGATGTGTACTTGCCCATGTTTTGTGTCTCCCTACAAAGAAAGTCAGGGCCAAACGTAAGGGCCAGGTATTAGTCAAGTCTCCGATTGATTTTTTCATTATTGCTATTACTGTTCAAGGACCAAATAATTTCTAAAATTTCTATAAGTTCTAAATATGTATAGGATTGTGGCTTTAAGAATTTTACATTTTAGGGGCGCCTGGGTGGCGCAGTCGGTTGAGCGTCCGACTTCAGCCAGGTCACGATCTCGCGGTCCGTGAGTTCGAGCCCCGCATCAGGCTCTGGGCTGATGGCTCAGAGCCTGGAGCCTGTTTCCGATTCTGTGTCTCCCTCTCTCTCTGCCCCTCCCCCGTTCATGCTCTGTCTCTCTCTGTCCCAAAAATAAATAAATGTTGAAAAAAAATAAAATAAAAATAAAAATAAAAAAAAAGAATTTTACATTCTACAATGGGAATCCTAAGTACTTAATTGCCAAGATATCACATACATACCTAAACTGAAACAGATAGAAACAGTTGCAAATACATGTATCCAAACACCAAGATGCAGACTTCACAGGAATTCAGAAGACTCGTTAACAATTATAATACTCTATCAAAATTGTTGATACCCAAAGTTAAGCTACTTTATATGAATCTCAATGTGTTTATAAGCAGATACTAAGAAATAATACATGCCAAGAGTTCTAGGAAAAAAATATAAAAATATATAGCTACGCCTAGTACACACAAATTCACAAATCCAACTGAAATTTTAGCACAATGAAGAATTTTAGCAATATTTGTTATCTGAGTAAAGAATAAAAACTTATTACCATTTTCAGGGTGCTTAATTGTGTATTTAAAAGATTCAGATAGGGGCGCCTGGGTGGCGCAGTCGGTTAAGTGTCCGACTTCAGCCAGGTCACGATCTCGCGGTCCGTGAGTTCGAGGCCCGCGTCAGGCTCTGGGCTGATGGCTCAGAGCTTGGAGCGTGTTTCTGATTCTGTGTCTCCCTCTCTCTCTGCCCCTCCCCCGTTCATGCTCTTTCTCTCTCTGTCCCAAAAATAAATAAACATTGAAAAAAAATTTAAAAAAAATAAAAGATTCAGATAATACCTGAAATATGAAAAGATAGTTTAGGTGTCAGATAATTAGGCATATGAGCTTCACTTTACATCCCTTTTCTGTCACAGACTTTATTGTGATGGACCTTACCCTTCTAATAAAGGGAAATGCAAAATCAAAGAAGAAACTCCAAACTACGTTACTGTAGAAGGAAAAAGGTGTCATACTAAGGTTCGAATGCAAAAATTATCTCCAGTTTTAGATAAGACTATGTATTTCCAAAGTCCATGAAAAGACAGGATTGTATTCAGCAAACAAGGTTTTACTCTTTGAAAATAGGGCTTAAATTTGTAACTTGCAGCTGGAAAAGTCAGGATTCGAATCTAATTATTAATTATCTTCCACCTCAGTGAGTACCAGTTGCATGCTATTTGATCGAATACAGTGTGAGAAAGGTCTGAGAGAGCTGATTGTAGTTTGGGCAGCCACTATCCACTAGGAATGTGGCCTTGAGTAAGTCAAAACATACCCAGAAGTTAATTCCTTTATACATAGTATTATAAGTTCATCTTTTCTAAGCTGTATGCAAGATTGTATGTTCTAATCAATATGGAGTGAGCAGCTATATGACCCAATAAAATCAGATCTATTTGATTTTTTGTTACTTCTCAGATATCCCTGTCCTAATGAAATAGGTAGTGCCACTGCCAATTTAAAGAGCTAAATAAAATGTTGCGGTCAAATTGTTTTTGTCAATTGCATGGAAGGCTGACATTCCTACCATGTATTTCTGTTTGAGAGTTCTGCAGGAGGCCTGGCCCCTGGAAAGATGTCTGTGTGGTGAATATGGGCAGGGGAGGGGCATAGACATTGTTCGCTCACTTGCCCTGGCTGGACTGGCTGAACAGCAGCCTCACAATGTGGTACCATCCATGTAGAAGGTGTACTATACACTGGGTAGTAGAAGGGGAATGTGAAGTTTCTCTTGGTGTCTCAATATGACAATGACAGACCCGAGAAGTTTCCTAGATATTTTCTCTTAATCCATTCTTTCCCATGCTAGAGGTTGCAAATTCAACTATCTCGATGCTTGCCTCTCTACAATTTCATGGTTTTAATTTTGTGAGTCCAGGCCAAATGAAGAAATTGCTCTACTTCTATTTTTACATGAAACCCAGAAATCAGTTTTCCCCTCAAGAAGACCTGAGTCCCCTGTTTGGAACTTTCCGTAATGCCCTCCTCCTGAGTTCTGCCTTTATACCTGGGGGACTGAGCCAACCTTTGAATGAGAACACCAGTCCCTAAAGTCCTAGCTCTGTAAACAAACTGGTATCTGTCCCCAGGCCCCCAAACTTTTCCAAATTCCCAAGGTGACAGAATATTAAATGCCCTTGGTATGCACCAATAAAATGACATTTATGTAAATTCTTTAAAGCTCTTGGAAATAGGTGCGCTTCCCTCTGTCCCTCGGGGTCATCTGTCATCTCCATAACCCTAGGGTATCTGTATATATGTGTGTGAGATAGAATATGCTGATTTGAAATGTGGCACTATGCCACTCTATCCTCTAATTGCAGAGGAGATGCTACCTCAGGCTGGTCCTGAGAATGTTAGCCCGTAGTTAATTTCAAAACTGTGCTACTTAAACGTTCATTAACATTTCGATGGGGCAGACTGTATTTTGGTGCTCACTTCCCCATCAGTTTCTGTTGGAATTTCTCCTGGAAGATCCAGAAATTAAAAGGGACCAGAGTTAGTTGCCTTCTTTCTCCCTGAGAAAACTCCTGGTTGATCTCTGGAATTGAAGTAAGGAGGGTTGACATAATAGTAGGTCTTCCACTTTCTGGGAGAAACAAGAGTGAGGAAGTGGATAGGAGCTTAGTTGTAGCAATGAGTTTTATTTCTGTATCTTTGGTCCCTTGTATGTGAATATATAATTCTAATGTGTGATTACTCTATTAAGATTTATATCTGTTAGGGCACCTGTGTAAGAGTTTTCTCAATGCCATTTTTTCACATTAACTCCAGTTTGCATTCTGTTCAGAAAAGGTTGAATACACCCAATTCTAAAAAGAGTAAATATATGACAGACAGATTAGGAGAGACTATGTTCTACTTCTTCTGCATTCCTAGCTGGGCTGACCCAAAGGCATTTCCTGACCTTAATGCAAACACATCAAATCATCCTTCTGAGTTCTTCAATGAAATGAGAGCCACTTTGAACAGAAAATCTCTATGTTTAGTTTCATTTGGGACAGAGACAAATCAAGTGTTGCAAGGCTTCCCTGGCAATGTTGAGAATGATCACAGCTTTTCTCCATAATGATAGATTTCATTGTTAAACCTTTATGTGCAGATTATTGAGAGAAGCAGTAGGAAATAGCCAACTTTAAACAAGTTTAAATACATAGGAGCAGGACAAATGAAGAATGAATGGAAGTTTGAGCTAAAGGGTGGGGCTGGCACTGTGGACCTTGCTCTGATATAAAGCTGTCATGCAAACATTGTCTACTTTTGGACCCTTCTGTCATTGAGGTTGTTCATCTCTAAACCGAAATCCTATTGTTGGGTCTGTTCATCTAGCAGGGCTGCTGTGAGAATGGCCTACAACTGTAGGTGGAAAAGCTCTGTGAAACATCTAACCTAATATAAATGTGGAAAGAGTGGTGGCTTTTAGGATGTACTGTCTTTCTAAAACAGACAAAAAATAGTTCTACGGCTTGGCATTCTTTAGTCCCATTCAGTAGGCACAAAATATCATTTTCCAGGTTCTCCTTTGTGGATTGGTGCAGATCCAGTCAGAGAATCGAGCCCAATGCATCAATCCAATTTCAGATCCTTAGGCCAAAGTTTTTAAAATTAGTACATGTTTGTAACGTTATGTGCTAACTAAACTACTACAGGTATTTGAGTAACTGTATTCCTTTTCAATTTCTATTTCCTTCAGCCCCATTCCTTGCAATTTTATGGTTCAGACTAAGGATATGAGCTAAAACACATGAAAAAACCAACTATGGCAATTTATACCTGAAATATTTGTTTGGTGAGCTTGTGGATGTTTCACATAACAATGAACATCAGATTACCTTCGAATGAAGGAATAGCACATTGAGAAATGTCACTTAGAATAGTTATATCATAAAGAAATCAGTGTGGTAACTTCCCATTTTTTGTTGAGGAGTCAGGTCCTAAGTGATGTATGTTGTTAAGCAATTTGTGGTTAAGTTTCTTCTTACCTCTATGGGATCCCTTTATGCAATCTCTTGAACTTGGATGAAAGCTTATGACAGGTTTATGGATACAAAAGTGCAAGTTGTTCTTCTCAACCAGCATCAGCAAAGTGTGTGTGGGAATGTCTCTCTTTGAGTACTTAGTTGACCTACTGAGATCACACAGTCTTGGGTTTTCAGTTGGCTGCTTCTAATAATTCTCTGCCCTTTTTTGTCTCTTCATGGGTTTTTACAAGAGGGTCCTATGCCTGGAACTCACAGAAATCCTGCTTGCAGGCCCAGCTAGAGAGAGTTCATAACTTCTTCACTGTTAAGCTAGACAGATGCTAACTGCAGCCACACAGAGATACACATAGTTCAAAGTGTTCCACTGCTTCCTTTCATGTTGCATAAGGCCATTTCTTACTGGTTATTACCATTTGCTTTACCACGGCTGACACAAGCCTAGGTATACTCTAGTGCTATAAGGCTGAGCCCCGTCAAAGCCCTTGGCATGAACTGTGGAAACCATGAAAAACTAAAAATGTTCAGGGCACATTGCTGATGCCACCAGTCCCATACATATGTGAGGTCTGGGTTGGGATTTGAGAGGATTGTAACCTCCTTTCTAGCTTATACAAGGAAAAGCCAAGGTATGGAGAGAGAAACTGGAAATTAGGACACACATTAGTAGATGTGCCTTGAACAGAGGCAGAATCCATTCTATCATCTCAGCTCTTTCTTATAGTGAATGTCAAAAGTTACTGTGTTTAATCTCAATAAAATTACATGTTGTTAAGGAATTGTCCGACATGTATATTTGTGAATTTCCTGAACATCATCTGTGAGTTTGGTTCTATGTGTCTGTGCATGTACTACTTTCTCTACTCGAAACATATTTTGCTTAATATACATCATGTAAAATTATTATTTGTTATTTGAAAAACAACCAAACCAAACCAAACCAAAACAAAACCTCTCAGGTACAACTGTGTTCTATAATATAAACTCTGCTATAGGGCTTCCCTGATCAATTGGAAATAATTTGCAAAACACTGAGCTTTTTAACAAATCTTTTAGAGAACTTTTACCTTCTCCCTTCTCATTATTTACAAACATTATTCACCAAGGAGAGCAACTTCTGAGTTAATCCATCTACTCTCCAGGATAATCAGACATACTGCTTTGCATACAATAGCTATCAATAAGTATATGATAAAAAAATGTTAAAGGGCAAATGAGTCTCCTAACTTCATGGATCTACACATGGAAGTTGGAGAGTGCTGGGCACAGTCTCCATTTGCTATCTTATCCAATACTTTCTTGTGTGTTTCCATAGAGCTGGTGAAGATTATGGGAAGAGACAATGACAGTTACCAACAAGCATTCATCTTGGTGGGCTTTTCTGATCGACCTCAACTGGAGGTAATTCTCTTTGCTTTTGTCTTGGTCTTCTACATCCTGGCCCTTGTGGGCAATAGTGCCATCATTTTCTTATCAATCATGGACACCAGGCTCCACACTCCCATGTACTTCTTTCTTGGGAACCTTTCTTTCTTGGACCTCTGCTTTACAACCAGCATTGCTCCCCAGCTGCTGTGGAACCTTTGGGGTCCAGAGAAGACCATCACCTACCAAGGCTGTGTGGCCCAGCTCTATATCTACATGGTGTTGGGCTCAACCGAGTGTGTTCTCCTGGCTGTCATGTCTTATGACCGCTATGTGGCCGTCTGCCGGCCCCTGCACTACACTGTGGTCATGCACCCACATCTCTGCCTGCAATTGGTGATTGTGTCCTGGTTCTGTGGCTTTCTAAATTCCTTTGTCATGTGTCCCCAGACAATGCAACTCTCCCGATGTGGGAGCCACAAAGTGGACCACTTTCTGTGCGAGATGCCTGCTCTTATTGCCATGTCCTGTGAAGACACCATGTTGGTGGAAGCATTTGCCTTTGTCCTGGGTGTTGCCCTTCTCCTGGTGCCCCTCTCCCTGATCCTCATCTCCTATGGCATGATTTCTGCCACTGTGCTTAGGATCAAATCAGCAGCAGGGTGCAAGAAAGCTTTCAACACCTGCTCTTCTCACCTAACGGTGGTCTCTCTTTTCTATGGAACCATCATCTACATGTACCTGCAGCCAGCCAATAGCTACTCCCAAGACCAAGGCAAGTTCCTCACCCTCTTCTACACCATCGTCACTCCCAGTGTCAACCCCCTTATCTATACTCTGAGGAACAAAGATGTAAAGGGAGCAATGAGAAAGCTCCTGAAGGGGGAGAAGGAGGACAGGGAAGCCTAAGAAAGGGGAATGCAGGGGTAATATAGATGATGTTCTGGAGCTGCTCTCTTAGATATGTATGAGACAATGTGGTGAACTAATATTCAAAGAGTTAAGTGAATGCAGCTGGGCATGATGATTTGAGTGTGACCCCATCCCCAGCTCTCTGGATATGAAATGGTTTCCTTCTGTTTAAAGGTGTCTACTTCAGGAAATCTCCAATATACTTGCCTTCTATCCATCTTTGGGCTTCTTCCACAACTGAAGGGGACCTGTAGCACTAATTCAAAGCATAGAGTGTGCAGATTATGTCATGAGATGTCAAATAAAAATGGGGCAACACCAGTGGTCTCCTCTTGAAGCTCCTTTATTTATGACTGTGGTAGTTTCTCAGAGATGAGCAAGACAACATCAGTTAAATCAGAGTACTCTGCCCGAGATGTTGGTTGTTTCTTCTTAAGTGAGGAGTTTCCTGTTTTCATTTTTTTGACTTTTTAAGATTTTATTTTAGTTCATTAGTTAATATATAGTATAATATTAGTTTCAGGTGTATAATATAGTGATTTAATACTTACATACAACACCAGGTGCTCATCACAACAAGTGCCTTCCTTGATCCCCATTACCTATTTAGCCCATTCCCTGCCCCCAACATTCCCCTCTGGGAACCATCACTTTGTTCTCTATAATTAAGCATCTGTTTCTTGGTTTGCCTCTCTCTCTCATCCCTTCTGCTTATTTGTTATGTTGCTTAGATTTCACATATAAGTGAAATCATATGGTATTTGTCTTTCTCTAACTTATTGCACTTAGCATTATAATCTCTATAATGGGTTATTTGTACCTTTTCTTAGATCTTCTCTTAAAGCCACAGCATTTACAAGATAGTTGTCTCAAGTTGGGAGTCTGAGTCTTTGGAAAGAACATAGCAAATGAAACACATTGGAATAAGATGAATGACTTTTGTTTCATTGGCAGATTGCTATAATCAGCTACACATATTTCTTATTAAACAGAACTTATTTCAGATTAGTTACCACTGCCCCCCACAAAACAATGTTTGATGGCCGAAGTTATTGTATTGGAATTTGCTAAGAACAATAGTTTGAAAACTTGGTTTTGCATCAGAACTCTGAAGATACAAATTTCTAAGTAATCTCCTAGATTTATTGCATCACAAACACCAGGCATGGGCTGGAGGCATCTCTGTTTTTAAGACATTCTCTATGTATCACCAATGACAGTCAGATTTGGAAATCATGGTTTTAGAAATAATTTCAATCCAACTCCTTACATCAACTACAAATCATCCTAGAGTGTGCTGAATACATCCCCACCTTTGCTGGATGTGAATGATGCTGCAAACAAAGCCTGGGAGATATCACCCATATCTGGGTTTGGAATTGATTTATCCTCTTACCAGTTATCTCTTGGAGTCTAGCCATTTTTATCTGTACTATGGGTGTAAATACCCTCATTTTACAAGGTTGTAGTAGAGATTAAATGAGGTAAGAAATGTCAAGTATGAGGTGTTTCCTCAATAATGTTTCTTTTCTTTCCATGCACCACAGAAATTACCAGTCTATTCCTTTTGAAATAGATTTAATTTCATTATTTAGATCTAGGTTTTAATAATAATTGAATTTAGTATTTTCCCACTGAATACCTGCAAGGTGAAAAATGCTTTCTCCTAGGCATAAGAAATCCTAGGTATAAGAAATGCCCTTCAATTACTTCTTTTTTTTAAATTTTTTAACGTTTATTTATTTTTGAGACAGAGAGAGACAGAGCATGAATGGGGGAGGGTCAGAGAGAGGGAGACACAGAATCTGAAACAGGCTCCAGGCTCTGAGCTGTCAGCACAGAGGCTGACGCGGGGCTCGAACTCACAGACCGCGAGATCATGACCTGAGC
Source organism: Herpailurus yagouaroundi (assembly GCF_014898765.1). NCBI lineage: Eukaryota > Metazoa > Chordata > Mammalia > Carnivora > Felidae > Herpailurus > Herpailurus yagouaroundi. The sequence goes on from NW_024412443.1 coordinate 2,537,062, forward strand.
CGAAGTCGGACGCTTAACCGACCGAGCCACCCAGGCGCCCCAATACTTCTTTTATATTAAGTAAAAAAGTTCCCTTAAAAACTCTCAGAGGGCTTTCATGAATACTTTAGCATCCTAGTATAAATGTGGTGTGTGTGTGTGTGTGTGTGTGTGTGTGTGTGTAGGTGGAGACTCAGGGTAAGTATGCTGGTTCATTGTTAGTAGATAATACAAATTCAGGCTGGAAGAAGAGTGGGTCCACAGAGTATGATAATATGTCAGGATGGAAATGGAAAAATTGTTTCAAAGTCATTCAGTGAGATATTTTGGATATATTAAGAATAACATTCAATTCATTTGTTTCTATCATCCTTCTGTATTATAAAAATGAACCCAAGACATATAGAAGCAGAATTTTTTTTAACTCCATTTGCAAATGATGTGAAAAAACACAGGAAGGCTAGGAGAGTTGCTTAAAGTTACAAGACAAGTGAGTATGCAAGATACAGCTCAGTTTCTGTCAAATATTTCTCATTTCCCATTGAGTTGTCCATTTCATCAGTTGCCTTTTGTGATTATAGGCTCTATGCAGTTAAATTTTGGACTGTTTGGTAGCCAAATGTGGCCTTTCTTTTGATTAAAATAAACAATAAAAATTTTTAAACATTTTATTCATTTTTGAGGGACAGAGAGAGACAGAACATGAGTTCGGGAGAGGCAGAGAGAGGGAGACACAGAATCTGAAGCATGTTCCAGGCTCTGAGCTATCAACACAGAGCCTGACATGGGGTTCCCACTCACAGACCACAAGATCATGACCTGAGCTGAAGTTGGACACTTAACCAACTGAGTCACCCAGGCTTCCCAAAAATAAACATTTTAAAAGTTTCCATTTTAAGCTCAAGAAATCAACCAGCTGGCATTATCCCGGAAATAAAAGGTTGAAGAAATTTTATTTATTGGCCCAAATGCCAGTCATTTTCTTTATCCTTATTCTCTTTGGTGAGACTCTGTGACATGAAAACCACTAGCAAAGCATCCACAAACATGTAATGAGTTTATTTCCTGCTGATCTGGAGCAGGGCACTGGCCACAGTCTGGGTCATCGTTTCCCAAGTGGTTTTATTCCTTCACCTAAAACTTTCTGTAGCTATGCTATTTCTGTGATAAATTTTCAATGGGTCAAGTAAACAAGCATTTACTAAACACCCATATATTTTGGAAACTGTAAGGAAATCAAATGAATTAATCTGGTTATAGGATGCTCATCCAGTCATACCTCCTCAGATACACTGCCACTAAGATCCATGACAATTGTCCTAGCATTGACACTGCAGCAGTGGGCAAATTTTGCTTCAACCAAACCTTACCCTTATATACAGTTAATGGTGAAAAGGAGTTTCAGGAGATGGAGTGGGGAATCAACCCATCTATGAAATGGCCAGTGATTTAGGGACTTAGGAATCTGACTCAGAGATGCTCTTCCAAATTTCATCAAATGGAAATAAATTGGACTAAAGTACTATACATGTGTAGTTAATGTAATAAAATATGATATAAGAAAGAATAAAGTAAAGAAGAGAGGAGGTGGAATAGTGATAAAGATTTGGCCATAGAGCTGAGTTAGAGCAGCTAGAAGTTGTGGAATTCCGGTGATCTGTAAAAATATTTGGAAAAACAAAACAAAAAAAAGTAACGTCATATGGAAATTGATATTTCAATCTCAGAGAGTTTGTTTATGGTGTTATAGGTGGAGTAATTGACCTTAAGTCATGAAAACAAAGGTTTTATGTAAAAAAACAATACAAGTAAGATAAAATTTCACTGGAGGAATATTCACCTGGGGCCAGCGTATACACCACATTTGGATTTGCATGGGGATGTGCTGCAATTTAAAAGCTGAGATCCTACCTTGCATAATTACTCTTCAGACACAGTGTCCCCTAGCTGAGCAGGCTCAGAGATGCAGACTCACTTGAACCAACTTCATTAGAGTCTTGTATATTACACCAGGAGGGCACTGTGCTACATAATGATAACAGAAAACTTTCTTTTAATTATACCATTCCTTCTAGCCTCTGAACAGTAGATTTTATCCCTGCTGTGTGGGTACATGGGAAAGCAAAGTCATCAGAAAGTGGCTGGGGCAACATGTAAAGCAAATAATGGGAATTCAATTTAAAATGAATGCTTCATGATATCAATATCTGCTAAAAAAGACAATGTCTAACACTTGCCTATGTGTGTCAGGCACTCATAAACATTTGCTCCGTATTACTCATTTGGATCCTTAAAACTACCCTGTGAACAGATGAAGGAACAGAGAGGTTCTGTGACTCAACATAGGTCACACAACTCACAAATTCTGGACCCAGGATCTGATCCCAGAGCATTTGACTCCGGAGTCCATACTCTTGTCCTTGGGATACATCCATGCTTTACTAGAAACTCCAAAAAAGAATATGGCTCAAGTTTCATATGATGACCTCCTAGTTAGCAGCCTCTTACAGGTGTGATGTGGGTTGAAAAATGAGCTGATCTTAAACCAATCTGATTATTTTCCTATTAATTAATTAATTAATTTTATTTTCTCATAAATCTAGACCTGATTATGTGAGGAATTAAGACAGCAGGTAAGACCAGAAGCAGGCAAATTGTCATGTAGAAAAAGGCTGGTTAGAGATCAGAGTGTGGTTGGCTGGATGCGATATGCATAAGACAGTAAAGTACATGGGTAATTAAGCCAGTGGAGTAAGGAAAGGAGGTTGACCAGTGGGGCAGGGGAAGGGAGAAGACAGAAAGATTTTGTGTCTTTTTTCAATCTCCTTTTCTCATGAAAAAGTCTGGTTGTTCTTTGATCCCTGCCTTAAATTCCTGTGAGATCACTCATATTTTTATAGTAACATCCACTTGCTTTTATATGAATTAGCTTGACTAAGTCTTTCCTTTGTTTATTTTTCTCTTTTGTATGGCAGTACACTTGACATACAATGTTATATTAGTTTCATGCATACAACATAGTAATTTGACAATTGTATACATTATGCAGTGTTCACCATAAGTGTAGCTACCATCTGTCACCATACAATGTTATTACAATATTATTGACTATGTTCCCTATAGTGTACTTTTTATCCTCATGACTTATTTATTTTATAACTGGAAGTCTGTACCTCTTAACCCCCTTCACATATTTTGCCCATCCTCCCAGCCCTCTCCCCCTCTAGCAACCACCATTTTGTTCTCTGTGTTTATGAGTCTGTTTCTGTTTTGTTTGTGTGTTCATTTGTTTTGTGTTTTAGATTCCACATAGAGGTGAAATTGTATATTTGTCTTTCTCTGTCTGACCTGCTTTTAATAAAAACAAAAAGATTCAAACAAATGTCTCAACTTAGAGCTTGAATAGTAAAATCAACTCTTGCCACTATGATTCTCCTTTATCTCTTTTGACACAGTAATCTTCTCTTTGGATTTTCAAATCCTGTCACTCAAGTTAGGAAAATATTTCTTTGGAAGCTGTCCTTCTATGATGACTTTTTACCCCTTATTCTTATTTATATTCTTTAGTAGTTTAATGTTTAGAAGATAATAACAAGTAGAATTTATTGAATATTGTCTATGACACTATGGTAAGCAGTTTTCCTATTTTATCAGAGCTAATATTTACAATAACACTGTGAAGTAAAAACTATTAATATTCTTTGATAAGAAAGCTGAGTCTAAGAGGTTTTATTGTAAGAGGCTTGATTTGGGGTTGAATTCCTGTTTCCTGGATTGGTATTGACACTGCCAAGTGATTCTGAGTCAGACTTCAGTGACTGAAGACCAAGAACATGAGATGTGAGAAGGATAGAAGTAGGTTAGGGAGGCAAAGCTTGTCCATTGATACAACCCTCCATTTCTTAACATCTCAGATTAAAATAACCAAACAGTTCTATCTTATTTTTCTGTTCTGAAGTCACTCCATTAAGGAAATTTATCACCAACTCATTTGCATCAAAGCCTGAGGAAACCAGATGTTGCCCCAGTGATGTTCTTGAGGCTGGTTAAGGCTGTATTGTGCTCTCTGGGCATGCAGGTCAGGGACAGAGTGTGAGAGAGAACGAGAGGGTGTTTGTGGATTAGGGGCAGTGGGGCAATGGTGCTGTCCTTTTTCTTTTGCCTTTGCCTTCGTATTTGGCAGTCTGTTTTACTGGGCCTGATAGAGGTTTGTGGCCTTCACAACTCCTCCAGTTGATGCAAAACCCATATTAATCTTGTCCTTCAGACTCATAAATAAGAATCTCTCGAAACTCATCTCTAATATTTAATTTTTAATAACAAAGCGTTGTTGGTGTTTCTAATGCAGGCACACAATCAAATTTGGGATTCTATTACCAACACTAAACCTTCACTGCAGCTTATACTTTGACAAATTTGAAAATTCCTGGAAGGCTTACAGTTAGCTTTTCAACACTGACAACATCTCGTTCTTTCTTCTCAAATCAAAGATATTTAATCAATGCCTACCAGCTTGAGCCATACTTTCACTGAAGCCACTATTCTTCCTGCTTGTGGTATCCTCTCACAAGAAAACATGAATCTTTTACATCTCTAAGCATGGCCCCCTGCCCTCTTGATGTGAATTTGTTTTGGCAGGGGGCGTGAAGAAAATAGAATTCCAAATACCCTGTGATTATTGATTACTTTTAGAAGAAGAAAAGCATCAGATTTCAGTAGAATTTGCATATGGGGCAGCCTTTTAGTCACATGTAGATATGCAGAGATCAACTTGACAGTCGTTTAAAATAATTAGGAATTTAAATGAATTATAGTGTCTTTGCAGGTAGGAGCAATGTATTTTTCTACTATTTCTCCCAAAAGGATACTTGCCACAGTGATAAATGCATAATAAATCTTTTGTAGACTATGTTGATTTTTGGATAAGAAGAAAGAATGGTAAATAAAGCACAAACAAGGTTTATTATAAACTGCCATTTTATAATTTGAAACTTTTATTCATTGTAAATATTTATGTGATCCTATATCTGATGTGCCAAAACTCTGGCTTTGAGAAAGTAATTGGGGATATTAATAATGACTAATAGTTATTCATTTATTTAGTCATTTGGCCTTTTCAAGTTTTTCTTATTCAACCAGCAAGTATTTACTGAATATCTAGCACATGTCACATGTGATCCTAGGATAGTGAGGATACAAATATGAAACACAAAGAAAAGGACAGTTCAATCTGATATTGGTAATGTACTGCAGGATGAATTGGGTGGGCACATCACTAATCAAGTGATGTTAAAGTTTGGTTTTCCGCAGGAGATGATGGCTGTTTTGCATTTGAAAGATGAATAAGGTGGAAAGTAAAACAATGAAAAGGAGGTGCTACAAGTAAAGAACAAAAAATATGTACTAAAACAAGAGGAGGATGGAAAGTGTCCTGAGCTCAGTAGTTTGAAGTATTTGGATACAGGATCCCTAAGGGAATGGTGGTGGGTAAATATGGAGGTGTGGGCAAGAACCAGGTCTTTAAATACTCTCACCTAATATTCAGTGGGGAACTTAGATTTTATTTTTTCTACAATGGAAAGAAAATTAATATATTTAGGAAAGAGAGTAACATCAAAAGGGTACATTTTAGGCATATCATTTGTTACAATTTATTTTATTTATTTACATATATATGTAATTTTAAAAAAATATATATAATATATATTATATAATATATATATTATATATGGGAGGGGCAGAGGGAGACAGAGAGAGAGAATCTCAAGCAGACTCCATGCTCAGTGCAGAGCGTGACACGGGACTGGATCCCAGGACCCTGGGATCGTGACCTGAGCCAAAATTAAGAATCAGATGCTCAACTGACTGAGCCACTGGGGTTTGCTGCAATTTAAACTATGACATAGAAAATAAAAGAGGAAAAGCATTTCAGTGATCCAAGTGAGTAGTTATGAAAGTTTAATGGAAAAAATGACAGTGAAGATAGAGCAGAGAAATTGGATTTTGGAGATGTTAGAGGAATAGAATTCACAGGACTGGGGATCTGACTGGAAATGAGAAAGGAGAAGAGAGAATACCCTAGCCTGAATCCCTGGGGTTTGGTTGGCTTTTCTGGGTGTAGAAGCAACATCCTGGAGCTGGTAGCTGAAGAGCAAATTTTCATGACACCAATTGGTGGTTAGCATAGTTTTCTCCCAAATCAGAAGGAAGGATCTCAGAAATCATTATTTTAAGACCAGGGGAAAAAGTCACATAAAAATACCTCATATTCATTCTGCCCTTTGAGACAGGAGTCCCTGGCACAAAAGGTCTCATTAAGTTTTGCTAACAGACCTCCAGCTGTGGAGTGGAGCCATTAAGAAGTCTGGTTTGATTATGCCTGAGTTGCCCCCACCCCCCACCCCCACCCCAGATGACAGTTGCTGGAGGAATTTCCTTCTCATCTCCATTGGAATGAGTGCTATGGCCTGGGTGGATGTGATGATATCCCCAGGGAGAGATCTGTGTCACAAGCCAACCTGTTTGAAATCTTATTGCACTGTACAAAGTGTAGACAGCTTGATTCCTTGAGTCCTGCCTTATCTTTCTGACTTAATTTTGTCTCTGAGAAGGAACCCATAAGTTGACCAAACCATCTAATGTGACAAAGGTTCAACAGCTGGAGACTGAAGTCAGTAAAGTGCCCTGTTTAAACCTATTTTTTTTAAAATTACTCACATTGTTTGAATTACCATTTCACTTCTTTATTTTGTCACTGGAGATATAATTACATGTAAACATCAAAGCACTGTTTTCCAGCCCAGTCAGGCAAAAGAAATAGGAGGATTAAGATCATTTAGGTTAACAAATGTTTCTCTGAAATATGTTGTCTTGAATTTTCTAAGCCATTATTTGTGTTTTTCATTCCCTAGTGGTCTTGGAAATACTATATGCTTAGAAGAAGAGTGAACTAAAATGTGATAATCATTTTTACTTGATAGTTTTTCTTTTTTTCTTTTTTTATTAAAATTTTTTAAAAAATGTTTTTATTTTGAGTCAGAGAGAGACAGAGGATGAGCAAGGAAGGGGAAGAGAGAGAGGGAGACACAGAATCCGAAGCAGGCTCTAGACTCTGAGCTGTCAGCACAGAGCCCAATGAGGGGCTCAAACTCATAGACTGCGAGGTCATGACCTGAGTTGAAATTGGATGTTTAACTGAATGAGCCACCCAGGCGCCCCTTGATAGTTTTTCAAATAAGAGTAAAAGAGTCCCTAATATATGAAAAAAATATATTCTTCAGATTGTTTTAAATTTTATTTTTTAATTTGTCATAAAGTCAAATTGTAATTTTTTTTTGGCAAATGGTTCTGTGAGTTTTGTACACATGTATAGATTTATGTAACCACCATCAAGATCAGAATACAAAATAGTTTTATCACCACCCTAAAACTCCCTTGTTTTTATGTCTTCATTGACACAGTCTCCTGCAAACCTAAACTTTGGCAACCGCTCACCTGTTTCCATCACCATATGTTTGTCTTTTTGAGTTCTTAGAACTCTACAAATAAATTCAGTTACCTTGGTTGGTTTTAATATTGGCTTCTTTTAATAAGCAGAATGTCTTTGGTATTTATGCACATTGTTGCATCAGTAGTACATTCTATGTTTTTGCTGAGTAGAATTCATTGTAGGGGTGGCATCCATTTGCTTATCCATTCACTGACTGAAGGATATTTGGGTTGTTTCCAGTGTTGGGTAATTAGAAACACAGGTGCTATAAGCTTTTGGATACAGGTTTCCAAAGGAACATAATATTTTATTTCCCTGGGTTAAAAACTCAGTACTAGAAGATCCAGCAATTGCACTACTAAGTATCTACCCAAAGGATACAAAAATACTGATTTGAAGGGGCACACACACCCTGATGTTTATAGCAGCACTATCAACAATAGTCAAATTTTGGAAAGAGCCAAATAACCATTGACTGATGAATGGGTAAAGAAGAAGTGGTATGTATATAAAATGGAATATTACTTGGCCATCAAAAACAATGAAACCTTGCCATTTGCAATGACATAGATGGAGCTAGAGTGTAATATGCTGAGTGAAAAATGTCAAAGACAAACACCATATAATTTCATTTTATTTTATTTTATTTATTAAATGTTTTTTTTTGAGAGACAGAGTGTGAGCAGGGGAGGAGCAGAGAGAGAGAGAGAAAGACACAGAATCTGAAGACACTCCAGGTTCTGAGCTGTCAGCACAGAGCCCGACGCGGGGCTTGAACTCCCAAGCCGCGAGATCATGACCTGAGCCGAAGTCAGAGGCTTAACTGACTGAGCCACCCAGGTGCCCCTATAATTTCATTTTAAAAAACAAAAGTGATGTACATATGGGAAGAGGAAAAGAGAGTGAAACAAAACCACAGGGCACTCTTAAGGATAGAGAACAAACTGAGGGTTGATGGAAAGAAGTGGGCAGGGAGATGGGCTGGATGGGTGATGAGGATTAAGGAAGGCACTTGTTGGGATGAGCACTGGGTGTTATACATAAGTGATGAATCACTGAGGTCTAATCCTGAAGTCAATATTGCAGTGTATGTTAACTAACTAGAATTTAAATAAAAACTTTAAAAAATAAATAAATATTCAGGAGTGGGACTACAGGGTCATAGGGTAAGTATATGTTTATTTTAAAAAGTGCAAAATCATTTTCCAAAACAGTACACCATTTTGCATTTTTACAATCAATGTATAAGGTTTCCAGTTGCCAACTTTATCAGTACTTGGGAGTGTCACTATCTAACTTTTGTTATACAAATAGGTGTGCAATGACATTTCATCATGTCTTTAATTTTCCTAATGCCTAATGACCAATATATCCTTTTCATTAAATCAATCTCTTGCTTTGCTCATTTTAAGAATTGGCTTATTGTTTTTTTTTTCCTTTCTGAAAAGTTTTGAATGTTCTTTAACAATTATGGAAGAAATTCACGTGATGGATGTGTGATTTGCAAATATTCAATCCCAACCTCTAAATTGGGGGATTATTTTATTTTCCTAACAGTGTCTGATTGCAGAAGTTTTCATTTGGATTAAATCCAATGTATCAATTTTTCTGATATATTTGACTTCTGGTGTCATGTTTAAGAGGTTTTTTTTTTGTCTAATTCCAGGCCAAAAAGATTTTTCTCTATTGTTTCTGCTAAAAGTTTTATAATTTTTCATTTTACATTTGGATCTGTAATACATTTGAGTTAATTTTGTAGAAAGTATAGAGTTTAGTTGCACAATCATCTTTTTTTTGTGTATGGATGCCCAGTTCCAACGATTTGTTGAAAATGCTTGATGAATTGCTTCTGGTTCTTTGTCAAAAATCAATAGACTACATTTCTGTGGATCCATTTCTGGGCTTCGATTGATCTATGTGTTTACCCTCTAACTAATTCCATATTGTCATGATTATTTTAGCTTGATAGCCTTAAGAGCAGGTACTGTGATTTTTTTCTTTAAACTTATTTTGAAAATGTGATCTAAATCTTCTGTTTCTTTTCTATATAAATCAGAAATAACTTGCTGTATCACCACAATGGCACTGAAATTTTGATCAAAATTGCATAAATCAATAGATCAAATTGAAGTGAATTGGTATCTTCACCATGTTGAATCTTCTTATTCATGAACATGGCATGTCTCCATATGAATTTGTCTCTTTTTTTTGTTTCAAGTGCTCTTTGATATTTAGCATCCAGATAATTTTTACCATAGTCTAGACTCTGTGATAGAAAATTTTCTTTTGTGTTTTTTGGATATTTTCCCCTTATTTGGTAACTTAAAAATGTTATTAATTCATTCTGATTAAGCAAGAACAAAATAAGAGCTTTGGTTTAAATAAATGATTTTACATTCTGCAAAAGAATTTGTGAATGAGGAGAGGGCAACAGAGGCCCTATCTGATTCTGAGATAAAATGCAATTTTAAGCCCAAAGACGATGGGAGCAGAGGTTGAGGATGGGAGCTAAGTATCATAGGAAGCCTAAACTGTCCACAGTCAAACAGCTTGTGAGTGGTAGAGTCTGGAAATGAATCCAAATCTACAGAGATCTAATGCTGGGCCTTCTTCTGTTCTACCATTGGAAGAAACAATGAACTCATTTGGTTAAATAATAAATTGCTTAGAATAGTGCCTAGGACATAGAACAGAAACAAAAACAGATACTGAATTATTTTCTTACAAAAGGCAGGAAATTAAGTTTGTTTATACCGCTTGCTAATTAGTATTTTTTTTAGATGCACAACCCTGTCTCTCCTATTTAGTGACCATTTTCTCAATTTCAATAACCCTCTTCAAGATCGAACTAAAAAATTGTCTCCTCTCTCACTGTGCTACATTTCCTTTGTCAGCAATATGAAACAAGTGTGTAAAATCTAACTTGTAAATTATGGCAATCTTCTTTCTAATTTATGCTAATGCAATTATGTGCATGAATATACAAGACAGCAGCTCTGCCTCATGAATTTTTGCATCCCAGGTACTAAGCAAGGTGTTGAGCAGTGGGTCAGAATTAAAGCTTGTTCATATAAAGAGTTTATGCTTTTAATATTGTTTCCTTAAATGCAATGTAACATTTTCAAATGCAGCAGAAATGTTAGTCAAATTATTTTGTGACTCCAGGTAAATGAGTACTCTATCAGTCTTTTGCAATTTACCAATTAATGTTTAGGATGAGTTTTCTTCTCTCTCATCTCTTGAGTCATCTTAGTGATTGGTCTGAAGTAAAATTGTTTATATGATTTGCCTTGCTCTACATCCTCCACAAAAATCACTTGAGTTATCTCCCTTTAGGGTCTTATCTCTCTAGAGGATGGAAAAAGACCTAAGAACTCAGGCATTTCAGTCGCATAAACAACCTGAGCTCATTCTAAGAAATCTACAGGGACTTAAAGCTAATTTTCTAAAAACTTGAAGAGCTTTAAAATTCCCTCCAGCTCAATGTGTGAAAGGAACATTGGGTTGGAGTGGGGGTTAGTGTTGGCTCCTCTTTGAAGGCAGCAAGGGAAAGGCTGATTTTTTTTCCTGGGGTGGCAGAATTTCATCACCCCATTTCAGTGACTACAGAGTGCTAACCACTACCGTCCCCAGCCGCCCTTGTAACTGAGCCTGTAAATTAGCCTGAATACGTACTTCTTCCCTTGGGTCAGCATTTCAGAGAGAGTCAATGCCTTGTTTTCTTCATTTCCATGTTGTATGTGAAAAGCTGTACTAAATCCAATGCCAACATTGATTTGGTCAAATAAATCAACTGTGCAACTAGTTTCATCATCTTCACCTTTGTTCCCTAGACATTTGCCATTTTAACTAAAAAGGGGATTCCCAATTAACATGTAATAATTTTTTTTTCAGGAAAACTTCTTACTTTTTGTCTCCCCAATTACCCACCCATGCTTTCCCAAACACTCATATTAATTTAGGGAAGAGCTAATGGGTACATCCTCTCAGGTTATACTAGATGGTGCTAGAAATGATCTGTATATGTGCTTATGCTACTAGCAATAAAAGAGAATCCATTAATTTTATTTATACAGCAATATTCAAAGAACTATAATTTGTACAACATACAAAGTACTTTAAAATCCTGTCTTAAGTGGTTTTGCAGTTTGATTTTCCCAAGTGAACTACAGATCAAAGTATTTTCTTAATCAGAGAAAGGGCTTCTGTTTCTGTTGGCCATCTCCAAGTAGAGAATAATTTAATGTAAAGGTTTGGACATTTCTTTTCACCTGTTTTCTTTGTATCTTTGGACCAGCATCATTTGTCTTCAACCATCTCCACTCTCCACTCATTATACCACCAGATTTCCCCTTCTAAAACTGAAATAGAGATATCGTTCACATGCAGACCTCTGAGTCAGGAGTAGGTTGTTGGTCTGTCATGATAGCAGGATGAGCAAGAGATCAGTTGATGGTTTTTTGTAGCTTGTGAACTTAGCTGAACCTCTTCTTCAAAATCTTGGTGAGGACAAGGGCAAGATGTCGGCCATGGGCTCTGAGCATGCTCCATCCTTGAGAATTCTTTTTCCTCTTGGAGAAATGTCCTTGCTTCCCTTTTTCTGCAACTTGCCCCTTTAACAGGAGAGGGTGACTCTGGGAAGGTGTTTCATCAATCCAGGGAAAACCTCTCATCCCAGATCTATTCATTGTTTCTTCTGAGAACTTGATGCAGGTTAGTAAACATGGAAAACAGTGCTGTGGTGAGAGAAAGTTGTTACCTAAAAAGATTTGTTGGCAGATGTATTTCATGTGAGATCATGGGCTCCCAGAACAATGATCTAGAATACAGATGTTTTTGTATGTTTAGCATGAGTCTTATATTTTGGAATAATTTTGTTACTTTTTCCTAACAAATATTCTGATTTTCATTGAAATAAAACACTTGAGTGCCTATAATACAAGTATTTTAAGGAATTCTCTGAAAACCCTGTGATATAGTCATTAATATTTCCTTATAAGAGGAAACCAGAGAGGGAAGATGGTGGCGTAGGAGGACGCTGGGCTCACCGCGCGTCCTGCTGATCACTTAGATTCCACCTACACCTGCCCTAAATAACCCAGAAAAACACCAGAGGATTAGCAGAACGGAGTCGCCGGAGCCAAGCCCAGACGAGAGGCCCACGGAAGAGGGTAGGAAGGGCGGCAAGGCGGTGCGCGCTCCACGGACTGGCGGGAGGGAGCCGGGGCGGAGGGGTGGCTCGCCTGCCAAGCAGAGACCCCGAGTCTGGCTTGCAAAAAGCGGAGGGGCCTGACGGACTGTGTT
>NW_024412443.1:2574833-2589117 GCF_014898765.1 Herpailurus yagouaroundi
AGCAGCACTATCATCAATAGCCAAAGTATGGAAAGAGCCCACAAGTCCATCGATGGATGAATGGATAAAGAACATGTGGTATATATATACAATGGAGTATTACTCGGCAATCAAAGAGAATGAAATCTTTCCATTTGCAACTACGTGGATGAAACTGGAGGGTATTATGCTAAGTGAAATTAGTCAGAGAAAAACAAAAATCATATGACTTCACTCATATGAGGACTTTAAGAGACAAAACAGATGAACATAAGGGAAGGGAAACAAAAATAATATAAAACCAGGAAAGGGGAAAAAACATAAGAGACTCATAAATATGGAGAACAAACTGAGGGTTACAAGAGGGGTTGTGGGAGGGGCGATGGGCTAAATGGGTAAGGGACATTAAGGAATCTACTCCTGAAATCATTGTTTCACTATATGCTAATTAATTTGGATGTAAATTTAAAAAAAATAAAAAATAAAATAAAAAAAAAAGAAAGAAGGAAACTCTGATAATAGCTGGAGACTATCCTATGGTCTGGAAAAAAAAAGAAAACAAGATCCATCTATATGCTGCTTACAAGAGACCCACTTTAGACCTAAAGACACCTTCAGATTGAAAGTAAGGGGATGGAAAACCATCTATCATGCTAATGGTTACCAAAAGAGTGCCGGAGTAGCCATACTTATATCAGACAATCTAGACTTTACAATAAAGACTTTAACAAGAGATGAAGAAGGGTATTATATCATAATTAAGGGTCTATCCACCAAGAAGACCTAACAATTGTAAACATTTATGGTCCAATGTGAAAGCACCCAAATATATAAATCCATTATTCACAAACATAAAGAAACTCATTGATAATAATACTATATTAGTAGGGGACTTCAACACCCCTCTTACAACAATGGGCAGATCATCTAATCAAAAAATCAACAAGGAAACAATGGCTTTGAATGACACTGGATCAGATGGACTTAACAGATATATTCAGAATATTTCATCCTAAAGCAGCAGAATATACATTATTGTCAAGTGCACATGGAACATTCTCCAGAGTAGACCACATACTGGGACACAAATCAGCCCTCAATGAGTACAAAAAGACCGAGATCATACTATGCATATTTTCAGACCACATTGCTATGAAACTCAAAATCAACCACGAGAAAAAATTTGGAAAGGTAACACACACTTGGAGACTAAAGAACATCCTACTAAAGAATGAATGGACTAAGCAAGAAGTTAAAGAGGTAATTAAAAAGTACATGGGAGCCAATGAAAATGATAACACCACAACCCAAAACCTCTTGGATGCAGCAAAGGCGGTCATAAGGGGAAAGTGTATAGCAATCCAGGGCTTCCTAAAGAGGGAAGAAAGTTCTCAGATACACAAACTAACTTTACAGTAAAGAGCTGGAAAAAGAACAGCAAATAAAACCCCAAACAAGCAGAAGACAGGAAATAATAAAGCTTACAGTAGAACTAATGCTATTAAAAAAAACAAAAACAAAAACAAAACCAAAACAGTAGAACAGATCAATGAAACCAGAAGCTGGTTCTTTGAAAGTATTAACAAAATTGATAAACCCCTCGCCAGTTTGATCAAAAAGAAAAAGGAAAGGACCCAAATAAATAAAACGAAGAATGAAATAGGAGAGATCACAACCAACACAGCAGAAATAAAAACAATAAAAGAGAATATTATGACCAATTATATGCCAATATAATGGGCAACCTGGAAGAAATGGACAAATTCCTAGAAACATATATAGTACCAAAACTGAAACAGAAAGAAATAGAAAATCTGAACAGAAAATCGAATTGGTAATCAAAAATCTCTGAGAAAACAAGATTCCAGGGCCAGGTGGCTTTCCAAGGAAATTCTACCAAACATTTAAGGAAGAGATAACCCCTATTCTCTTGAAGCATTTCCAAAAAATGGAAATGGAAGGAAAACTTCAAACTCTTTCTATGAAGCCAGCATTACATTGATTCCAAAACCAGCCAAAGACCCACTAAAAAGAACTATAGACCAGTGCCCTGATGACCGTGGATGCAAAAATCCTCAACAAGCTATTAGCCAATGTATCCAACAATACATTAAAAAAATATTCACCATGACCAAGTGGGATTTATATCTGGGATAAAGGGCTGGTTCAATACACGGAACAATCAATGTGACTCATCACATCAATAAAAGAAAGAACAAGAACCACATGATCCTCCCAATAGATGCAGAGAAAGAATTTGACAAAATACAGCATCCTTTCTTGATAAAAACCCTCAAGAAGGTAGGGATAGAAGAATCATACAATGAAATCATAGAGCCATGTACAAAAGACCCACCGTTAGTATCATCCACAATGGGGAAAAACTGAGAGCTTTCCCCTGTAAGGTCAAGAACAAGACAGGGATGTCCACTCTCACCACTGTTATTCAACATAGCATTGGAAGTCTTAGCCTCAGCAATCAGACAACACAAAGAAATAAAAGACACCCTAATCGGCCAGGAGGAGGACAATCTTTCACTCTTCACAGATGACAAGGTACTCTATATGGAAAACCCTAAATATTCTGCCAAAAAACGCTAGAACTGATTCATGAATTCAACAAAGTTGCAGGATATAAAATCAATGCACAGAAATCGTTTGTATTCCTATACACCAACAATGAAGGAACAGAAAGAGAAATCAAGGAATAGATCCCATTTACAGTTGCACCAAAAACCATAAAATACTAGGAATAACTCTAACCAAAGAGGAGAAAAATCTACACTGAATACTATAGAAAGCTCATGAAAGAAATTGAGGAAGACACACACAAAAAAGGAAAAATATTCCATGCTCCTGGATAGAAAGAACAAATATTGTTAAAATGCCATTACTGCCCAAAGCAATCTACATATTCAATGCAATCCCTATCAAAATAACACCAGCATTCTTCACGGAGCCAGCACAAACAATCCTAATATTTGTATGGAACCACAAAAGACCCCAAATAGCCAAAGCAATCTTCTAAAAGGAAGCCAAAGCAAGAGACATCACAATCCCAGACTTCAAGCTGTATTACAAAGCTGCAATAATCAAGACAGTATGGTACGTGCACAAAAACAGACACTCAGATCAATGGAACAAAATGGTGAACCCAGAAAAGGACCCACAAACGTATGGTCAACTAATCGTTGACAGGCAGGAAAGACTATCCAATGGAATAAAGACAGTGTCTTCAGCAAGTGGTGCTGGGAAAACTGGACAGCGACAGGCAGATGAATGAACCTGGACCACGTTCTTACACCATAGACAAAAGTAAATTCAAAATGGGTGAAAGGCCTAAATGTAAGACAAGAAGCCATCGAAATCCTCGAGGGGAAATCACACAAAAACCTCTTTGACCTTGGTTGCAGCGACTTCTTACTCAACACGTCTCCATGGGCAAGAGAAATGAAAACAAAAATGAACTATTGGGATTCATCAAAATAAAAAGCTTCTGCACAGCAAAGGAAACAATCAGCAAAACTAAAAGGCAACTGACAGAATGGGAGAAGATATTTGTAAATGATATGTCAGATAAAGGGTTAGTATCCAAAATATATAAACTGATATATCAAAAATATATCAAACTGAACACCCCCCAAAAACAAATAATACAGTGAAGAAATGAGCAAAAGACACGAATAGACGTTTCTCCAAAGAAGACATCCAGATGGCCAACTGGGAAATACAAATCAAAACCACATCAGGGAGGGATGTGGTCCTCATCAGGGAAATACAAATCAAAACCACAATGAGATATCATCTCACACCTATCCAAATGGGTATCATTAACAATTCAGGCAATAAGAGATGTTGGTGACGATGCGGAGAAAGAGGATCTCTTTTGAACTACTGGTGGGAATGCAAACTGGTGCAGCCACTCTGGAAAAGAATACTTTGGTTCTTCAAGAAATGAAAAATAGAACTACCCTACGACCCATAAATTGGACTACTAGGCATTTATCCACGGAATACAGGTATGCTGTTTCGAAGGCACACATACACCTCAATGTTTGTAGAAGCACTATCAACAATAGCCAAAGTGTGGAAAGAGCCCAAATGTCCATCAATGGTTGAATAGATTAAGAAGATATATATATATATATATATATATATATATATATATATATATATATAAACACACACACATATATATTACTCAGCAATCAAAAAGAATAAAATCTTCTCTTTTGCCTTTTGCAACTACATGGATTGAACTAGAGTGTATTATGCTAAGAGAAATTATTTAGTCAAAGGCAAATATCATATGACTTTACTCATATGAGGACTTTAAGACCCAGAACAAATGAACACAAGGGAAGGGAAACATAAATAATATAAAACATGGAGGGGGACAAAACATAAAAGACTCTTAAATATGGAGAACAAAGTGTCACTGGAGGGTGTTGGTAGGAGGAATGGGCTAAATGGGTAAGGGACTTTAAAGAATCTACTCCTGGAATCAGTTTTGCACTATATGCTAACCAACTTGTATGTAAATTTAAAAAAATGAATAAATGTTAAAAAAATTAAAAATTAAAAAATAAAAACACAATTTATAACTACCAGTGAACACAAGCTGTTTTTTTCTAATAAATACTCTAACATACACTGTTTCACACTGCTAACATATAGAGGGGACAAATATTAAAACTTTCTGTGTCTTAACAAAAATGTCTTGGAGGCTGTCTAGTAAATATATGTAGACACAGATTTTCTCTTCATTATGACAAAATGGAAATTTGAATATTGGAATGGTGGATGGTTTTATGTAGTTAGTCTCTAAATGTACCCTTTTCCTTTTGAAACAAAAGGAAATCTTTTTGCATCACAAATGCTTTTGCCTCAAGGTTGTCTCAAGGTTTAACACTGACTATGATTTCAGTTTGAGTACACATGATTTCCAATAGGATTTTAGTTAAGGCATATCACACTGTTAGTTCATGCAACTCCAATACTGTATATTGTTCCTTTTTCTTTTTAATATTTATTTATTTAGTATACATATTCAGGTATAATTGGCATTAGTGTTATATTAGTTGCAAATATACAATATAGTGATATAACATTTCCATACAACACCCAGTGCTCATCATAAGTGTGTTTTTTTTAATATGAAATTTATTGTCATATTGGTTTCCATACAACACCCAGTGCACATCCCAACAGGTGCCCTCCTCAATGCCCATCACCTACTTTCCCCTCCCTTCCACCCCTCCATCAACCCTCAGTTTATTCTCAGTTTTTAAAAGTCTCTTATGGTTTGGCTCCCTCCCTCTCTAACTTTTTTTCCCCTTCCTTTTGCCCTCACCTTTTGTTAAGTTTCTCAGTATCTACATAAGAGTAAAAACATATGGTATCTGTCTTTCTCTGTATGACTTATTTCACTTAGCGTAACACTTTCCAGTTCCAACTACATTGCTACAAGAGGCCATATTTCATACTTTCTCATTGCCAAGTAGTATTCCATTGTGTATATAAACCACAATTTCTTTATCCATTAATCAGTTGATGGACATTTAGGCTCTTTCCATAACTTGGCTACTGTTAAAAGTGCTGCTATAAACATTGGGGTACAAGTGCCCTTATGGATCAGCACTCCTGTATCCCTTGGGTGCATTCGTAACAATGCTATTGCTGGGTCATAGGGTAGATCTATTTTTAATTTTTTGAGGAACCTCCACACTGTTTTCCAGAGTGGCTGCACCGGTTTGCATTCCCAACAGTGAAAGAGGGTTCCTGTTTCTCCACATCCTCTCCAGCATCTATAGTCTCCTGATTTGTTCATTTTAACCACTTTGACTAGTGTGAGGTGCAATCTCAGTGTGGTTTTGATTTCTATTTCCCTGATGATAGTGATGTTGAGCATCTTTCCATGTGCCAGTTGGCCGTCTGGATGTCTTCTTTAGAGAAGTGTCTATTCATATTTTCTGCCCATTTGTTCACTGTATTATTTGTTTTTCGGGTGTGGAGTTTGCTGAGTTCTTCATAGATTTTGGATGGTAGCCCTTTGTCCGATATGTCATTTGCAAATATCTTTCCCCATTCCATCGGTTGTCTTTTAGTTTTGTTGATTGCTTCCTTTGCAGTGCAGAAGCTTTTTATCTTTATGAGGTCCCAATAGTTCATTTTTGCTTTTAATCCCTTGCCTTTGAGGATGTGTCAAGTAAGAAATTGCTGCGGTTGAGGTCCGAGAGGTTTTTTCCTGCTTTCTCCTCTAGGGTTTTGATGGTTTCCTGTCTCACATTTAGGACCTTTATCTATTTTGCGTTTATTATTGTGAATGGTGTAAGAAAGTGGTGTAGTTTCATTCTTCTGCATGTTGCTGTCCAGTTCTCCCAGCACCGTTCGTTAAAGATACTGTCTTTTTTTCCATTGGATATTCTTTCCTCCTTTGTCAAAGATTAGTTGGCCATACTTTTGTGCGTCCAATTCTGGAGTCTCTATCGTATTCCATTGGTTGATGTGTCTGTTTTTGTGCCAACACCATGCTGTCTTGATGATTACAGCTTTGTAGTAGAGGCTAAAGTCTGGGATTGTGATGTCTCCTGCTTTGGTCTTCTTCTTTGGCTATTGGGGGTCTTTTGTGGTTCCATATAAATTTTAGGATTTCTTGTTCTAGCTTTGAGAAGAGTGCTGGTGCAATTTTGATTGGGATTGCATTGAATGTGTAGATTGTTTTGGGTAGTATTGAATTCTCAACAGGATACTAGCAAACTGAATTCAACAGCATATAGAAAGAATTATGAACCATGATCCAGTCGGATTCATTCCTGGGCTGCAGGGCTGGTTCAATATTCGTAAATCAATCAATGTGATACATCACATTAATAAAAGAAAAGATAAGAACCATATGATCCGCCTTTTGATGCAGAAAAAGCATTTGACAAAATTCAACATCATTTCTTAATAAAAACGCATGAGAAAGTCGGGATTGAAGGAACACACAAACATCATAAAAGCCACTTATGAAAGTCCACAGCTAATATCATCCTTAATGGGGAAAAACTGAGAATTTTCCCCTTGAAATCAGGAACATGACAGGGATGTCCACTCTCACTGCTGTTTTTAACTTAGTGTTGGAAGTTCTAGCATCAGCAATCAGACAACAAAAGGAAATCAAAGGCATCAAAATTTTGCAGATGACATGATATTATACATGGAAAACCTGAGAGACTCCACCAAAAGTCTGCTAGAACCGATACATGAATTCAGCAAGTCGCAGGACGTAAGTTTGTTTTTAGTCCCCTTTATCTGTTTCACTCATCTCCCCACCCATCTTTTCTCTAGTAACCATCACTTTGTTTTTTTTGTATTTAAGAGTCTGGTTTTTTTTGTTTGTCTCTTTTATCTTTGTTCATTGCTTTTGTTTCTTATTCCACATATGAATGAAATTGCATGGTATTTGTCTTTCTCTGACTGACTTATTTCATTTAGCTTCAAACTCTCTGACTCCATCCACATCATTGAAAATGGCAAGATTTCATTCTTTCTTATGGGTGAGTAATATTGCATTGTGTATATATAAAACTTCTTTATTCAATTTTCCATTGATGTATGCTTGGGTTGCTTCCATGTCTTGGTTACTGTGATTAACAGTGCCATAAATATAGCGATACCTATGTATTTTTTAAGTAAGTGTATATATGAATATATATGTACATATATATGAACATATACATATACATATATATTTGTATATACATATACATATATACATATACATATATATATATTTCTCCTCCCCCCCCCCCCCGCCCCGGTCAGGTGGGATTTATTCCTGGGATACAAGGATTGGTTCAATATTCACAAGTTAATCAATGTTACATATCACATTAACAAACTAAAAGATAAAAATCATACGATTATCTAAATAGATGGAGAAAAAACATTTGACAACATACAACTTCCATTTATGAAAAAAAAACCTCTCAGTAAATTGGTTATAGAGAAAATTTACCTTGACATAATAAAAGCCATGTGTGACAAGCCCATTTCTAATATCATACCCCACAATGAAAACCTGAAATCATTTTTTCTAAATTTAGGAATAAGCCAAAGATGCCTATTATCACCACTTTTATTCAACATAGTATATTTTGTCTTATTTTTTATTTATTTTTTCTCATATAATTTATTGTCAAATTGGCTTCTATACAACACCCACTGCTCATCCCAACAAGGGCCCTCCTCAATGTCCATCACCCACTTTCCCCTCTCCCCCACCCCCCACCAACCTTCAGTTTGTTCTCTGTATTTAAGAGTCTCTTATGGTTTGACCCCCTCCCTCTCTGTTACTCTTTTCTCCCCTTTTCCTTCCCCCATGGTCTTCTGTTAAGTGTGTCAAGATCCACATATAATGAACATAGAGAAGAATGAAACTAGAACACTTTCTTACACCATACACAAAAATAAACTCAAAATGGATGAAAGACCTGAATGTGAGGTGGGAAACCATCAAAACCTTAGAGGAGAAAGCAGGCAACAACCTCTTTGACCTTAGCTGCAGCAATAACTTATTTGGTGAATGTTCATATTGTTTTCTACAGTGGCAGCACCAGTTTGCATTCCCACCAACTATGCATGAAAGTTCATTTTTCTCCACATTATAGCCAAAACTTGTTATTTATCGTGTTTTTTATTTTGGCTATTCAACAGGTGTTATTTGATATTTCACTGTAGCTTTGATTTGTATCTCCCTGATGATGAGTGATGTTTAGCATCTTTTCATGTATCCATTAGCCATCTGGATGTCTTCTGTGGAAAACGTCTATTCATGTCCTCTGTCCATTTTTTGACTGGATTTTTAGTGTTAACTTAAATTCTTAAGACTTTTTAATTATTTATTTTCTGAGAAAGAGAGAGTGCGTGGAGAGAAGGGGCAGAGAGAGAGGGAGAATCTCAAGCAGGTTCTGCACTGTCAGTACAGAGCCTGTTGAGGGTCTCTAACTCACAAAACTGTGAGATCATGACCTGAGCCAAAATCAAGAGTTTGATGCTTAACTGAATGAGTCACCCTAGTACCCCCAAATGTGTAAATTTTTTATATATTTTGGATTTTAGCCCCTTATCATATATGTCACTAGAAAATATCTTCTTCTGTAGGTTACCCTTTTGTTTTTGGATGGTTTCCTTTACTGTGTAGAAGCTTTTTATTTTTGTCTAGTCCTAATAGTTTAATTTTGCCTTTGTTTCTCTTGCCAGAGGAGACATATCTAGAAAAATGTTTCTATAGCCGGTGTCAGAGAAATTTTTGCTTATGTTTCCTTCTAAACTTTTTATGGTTTCATGTCTCATATTTAGGTCTTTA
Organism: Herpailurus yagouaroundi; assembly: GCF_014898765.1. NCBI lineage: Eukaryota > Metazoa > Chordata > Mammalia > Carnivora > Felidae > Herpailurus > Herpailurus yagouaroundi. The sequence continues at coordinate 2,584,165 of NW_024412443.1, forward strand.
ACCCATTTTGAATTCAATTTTGTGTATGGTATAAGAAAGTGACCCAGTTTAATTCTTTTGCATGTTACTGTCCAGTTTTCCCAGTACTATTTTTTGAAGAAAGTCTTTTTTACATTGTATCTTCTTACTTCTGTTGTTGTAGAACAATTGACCATAAAAACATGGACTTATTTCTGGACTGTCTATTCTATTCCATTGATCTATATGTCTATTTTTGTGCCTGTCCCATTTGTTTTGATCACTACAGCTTTGTAGTATATCTGAAAATCTGGGGGTGTGATCTTTCCAGCTTTATTCTTTTTGGAAGATTGTTTTGGCTATTTGAGGTCTTTGGTGGTTCCACACAGTTTTGCTTTATTTGTTTTAATTATGGAGAAAATGCTTTGGTATTTTGAGAGGAATTTCCTTGATTCTGAACATTGCTTTGGGTAATATGGGCATTTTAACAATATTGGTTCTTTCAATTCATGAGCATAGAACATCTTTCCATTTGTTTGTGTATCCTCAATTTCTTTCATCAGTGGTTTATAGTTTTCAGAGTATAGGTCTTTCAATTCTTTGGTTAAGTTTATTCTTAGACATTTTATTATTTTTCTACAATTGTAAATAATATTGTTTTATTAACATCTATTTTTGATGCTTCATTGTTGGTGTATAGAAATGCAACAGATTTCTGTACAATGATTTTGTATCCAGAGACTTTATTGAAAATTTAGCACTTTTTTTTGGTGGAGTCTTTAAGGTTTCTATATATAGTGTCTATCTATGTATCTATCTATGTATCTATGTATCTATGTATCTATGTATCTATGTATCTATCTATCTATCTATCTATCGTATCATATGATCTGGAACTAGTGAAAGTTTTACTTCTTCCTTGCTTTTTAGGATGACTTCAATTTCTTTTTCTTATTTGATTGCTGTTGCTAGGACTTTCAGTAGTATGTTGAATAAACGTAATGAGAGTGTACATCTTTGCCTTGTCTTTTTCCTGGCCCTAGGGGAAAATCTTTCATATTTTCACTATTAAGTATGATGCTAGCTGTGAGTTTTTCCTATATGTCCTTTAGTATGTGATGTATTTTTCCTCCAAACCCATTTTGCTGAGAGTTTTTATCATGAATGGATGTTGAATCTTGTCAAATGTTTTTTTCTGCCTCTGTAATCCTGTGGGGGAAAAAGTATAAAAGATATGATCAGAAATTTTTTGAGAGAAGATATCCAGATGACTAATAGACACATGAAAAGATGTTTAACATGACTCAACATCAAGGAAAGACAAATCCAAACGCCAATGAAATGCCACCTCACACTATAATAATGGCTAAAATTACAATTCAGGAAACAACAGATGCTGGCAAAGATGCTGAGAAAGGGGAACACTTTTGCACAACTTGAGGGAATTCAAACTGATACAGCAATTCTGGAGAAGAGTACGGAGGTTCTTCAAAAAAATAAAAATGTGTCATGAAGAGTAATAACAATATGTTATGAAGAAAAATATCCTAAAAATGCTAGAAAATATATCACAGGTAATATCAATTTCACAAATATCCATATATAACTTAGTCATGTACGCAGTAAAAGCTGCAGTATTGTTTTCTTTTTTTAAATTTTATTTAAATCCAAGTTAGCTAACATATATGGTAATAATGGCTTCAGGAATAGAATTTAGTGATTCTTCACTTACATCTAACACCAAGTGCTCATTCCAACAAGTGTCCTCCTTAATGTCCATCATCCAGTTAGCCCATCACCACACCCACTTCCCCTCCAGCAACCCTCGATTTGTTCTCTGTATTTAAGAGTCCTTTATGGTTGCCTTCCTTTCTGTTCTTATCTTATTTTTGCTTCCCCTTCCCTATGTTCATCTGTTTTGTTTCCTAAATTCAACATATGAGTGAAATCATAAGATATTTATTTTTCTCTGACTGATTTATTTCACTTAGCCTAATATACTCTAGTTCTAACCATGTTGTTGCAGAAGACAATATTTCATTCTTTTTGTTAACTGAGTAATATTCCATTGTGTATATATGACACATCTTCTTTATCCATTTGTCAGTCAAAGGAAATTTTGGCCTTTTTAATAATTTGGCTACTGTTGATAGTGCTGGTACAAATATTGGGGTTCATGTGCCCCTTCAAATTAACATTTTTACCCTTTGGATAAATACCTAGTAGTGCAACTGTTGGGTCATAGGGGAACTATATTTTTAATTTTTTGAAGAACCTCTGTACTGTTCTCCAGAGTTGCTGTATCAGTTTGAATTCCCTCAAGCTGTGCAAAAGTGTTCCCCTTTCTCAGCATCTTCACCAACATGTGTTGTTTCATGAGATGTAAATTTTAGCCACTATGATAGTGTGAGGTGGTATCTCATTGGGGTTTGGATTTGTCTTTCCTGATGATAAGTAATGTTAAGCATCTTTTCATGTGTCTATTAGTCATCTGGATGTCGTCTGTCAAAAAGTTTCTGTTCATATCTTTTACCCTTTATTTTCACAGGATTTCTTGTTTTTTGGGTGTTGAGTTTGATAAGTTCTTTATAGATTTTGGATACTAACCCTAGTCTGATGTGTCATTTGCAAATATCTTCTCCCATTCTTTTAGTGTCTGTTAGTTTTGTTGATTGTTTATCCATGGCAGAAGTTTTTTTTTTTCTTGATGAGGTCCCAATAGTCCATTTTTGTTTTTGTTTCCCTTTGTCTCCAGAGACATATCTAGTAAGAAGTTTCTGTGGCCAGGGCAAATAGGTTGCTGCCTGCATTCTCATCTAGGATTTTGATGGTTTCCTGTCTTACATTTATATTTTTTCATCAATTTTGAGTTTATTTTTATGTTTGGTGTAAGAAAGTAGTTCAGATTTATTTTCCTGCTGTGGCTGTCCAGTTTTTCCAACACCATTTGCTAAGAGACTGTCTTTTTTTCCATAGGATACTCTTCCTTGCTTTGTCAAAGATTAGTTGGCCGTGTTTGTGGGTCCATTTCTGAGTTCTTTATTCTATTCTATTGAGTTATGTGTCTGTTTTTGTGCCAGTACTTACTGTCTTGATGACTATGGCTATGTAATACATCTTGAAGTCCAGAATTGTGATGCCTCCAGTTTGGTTGTCTTTTTCAACATTACTTAGTCTATTCAGGGTCCATAGAAATTTTAGCGTTGGTTGTTCTAGCTCTGTGAATAATGCTGGCATTATTTTGATAAGGATTACATTTAATATGTAGATTGCTTTGGGTAGTATCAAAATTTTAACAATATTTGTTCTTCTGATCAATGAGTATGGAATGTTTTTCCATTTATTTGTGTTTTCTTCAATTTCTTTCCCAAACTTTCTATAGTTTTCAATGTATACATTTTTACCTTTTTGGTTAGGCTTATTCTTATATATGGTTTTTGATGCAATTATAAATGAAATCAATTCCCTGATTTCTCTTTCTGCTGCTTCATTATTGGTGTATAGAATGCAATCTATTTTAAGTTGATTTTATATCCTGCGTCTTTGCTGAATTCATGTATCAGTTCTAGCAGATTTTTGTGGAGCCTTTTGGGTTTTCCAAGTAGAGTATCATGTCATCTATGAACAGTGAAAGTGTGACTTCTTCCTTGCCAATTTGGATGCCTTTATTTCTTTTTGTTGTCTGATTAATGAGACTAGGACTTACAATATTACGTTCAACAACAGTGGTGAGAGTGGACATCCCTGTTGTGTTTATGAACATAGGGGGAATGCTCTCAGTTTTTCCCCATTGAGGATGATATTAGCTGTGGGCCTTCTGTACATGGCCTTTATGATCTTGAGATATGTTCTTTCTATCCAGACATTCTTGAGGGTTTTTTATAAAGAAATGACGCTGTGTTGTCAAATGTTTTCTATGCATCTATTGAGAGGATCATATTTTTTATATGTTTTTTAAAAATTAATTGGATGTATCACATTCATTGATTTGTGGGTATGGAACGAGCCCTGCATCCCAGAAATACATCCCACTGGGTCATGGTCAATAATTCTTTTAATGTATTGTTAGATTTGGCTGACTAGTATCTTGTTGAGAATTTTGCATCCATCTTCATCAGGGAAATTGGTTTGTAGTTCTCCTTTTAGTGTGGTCTCTGGTTTTGGTAATATTGGCCTTGTAGAATGTGTTGGAAGTTTTCCTTACACTTCTTCATATATACATATATATATATATATATATATATATATATGATAAACTTTAAAACAATAGGTGTTAACTATACTTTAAATGTTTGACAGAATTCCCTGGAAGGACATTCACCTTGGACTCTTGGGAGATTTTTGATTATGGATACAATTTCTTTACTGGTTATGGATCTGTTCAAATTTTCTATTTCTTCCTGTTTCAGTTTTGGTAGTTTATATGTTTCTAGGAATTTGTCCATTTCTTCCAGATTGCCTAACTTGTTGGCATATGATTTCTCATAAAATCTCTTATTATTGTTTATTTCTGTGGTGTTGGTTGTGATCTCTCCTCTTTCATTTTTTTTCTCACTTTTTTTAAGTTTTCTTTTTTCTTTTTTAAAATTTACATCCAAATTAGTCAGCATATAGTGAAACATGATTTCAGGAGTAGATTCCTTAATGCCCCTTACCCATTTAGCCCATCCCCCTACCCACAACCCCTCCTGTAACCCTCAGTTTGTTCTCCATATTTATGAGTCTCTTATGTTTTGTCCCTCTCCCTGTTTTTATATTATTTTTGTTTCCCTTCCCTTATGTTCATGTATTTTGTCTCTTAAAGTCCTCATATGAGTGAAGTCATATGATTTTTGTCTTTCTCTGACTGACTAATTTCACTTAGCATAATACCCTCCAGTTTCATCCATGTAGTTGCAAATGGAATGATTTCAGTCTTTTTGATTGCCGAGTAATACTCCATTGTGTATGTGTGTGTGTGTGTGTGTATATATATATATATATATATATATATAT
>NW_024412443.1:2589517-2614106 GCF_014898765.1 Herpailurus yagouaroundi
GACTTGTGGGCTCTTTCCATACTTTGGCTATTGATGATAGTGCTGCTATAAACATGGGGGTACATGTATCCCTTCGAGACAGCACACTTGTATCCCGTGGATAAATGCCTAGTAGTGCAATTGCTGCATCATAAGGTAGTTCTATTTTTAGTTTTTTGATAAACCTCCATACTGTTTTCCAGAGTGGATGCACCAGCTTCATTCCCACCAACAATGCAAAAAAGATCCTCTGTCTCTGCATCCTCGCCAACATCTATTGTTGCCTGAGTTGTTAATGTTAGCCATTCTGACAGGTGTAAGGTGGCATCTCATTGTGGTTTTGATTTGTATGTCCCTGATGATGAGTGATGTGGAGCATTTTTTCATCTGTCGGTTGGCCATCTGGATGTCTTCTTTGGAGAAGTGTCTATTCATGTCTTTTGCCCATTTCTTCACTGGATTATTTGTTTTTGGGTGTTGAGTTTGATAAGTTCTTTATAGATTTTGGATACTAAGCCTTTATCTGATATGACATTTGCAAATATCTTCTCCCATTCTGTCGGTTGCCATTTAGTTTTGCTGATTGTTTCCTTCGCTGTGCAGAAGCTTTTTATTTTGATGAGGTTCCAGTAGTTTCTCCTCTTTCATTTGTGATTTTATTTGAGTCCTTTCCTTTTTCTTTTTGATCAATCTAGATTTGGATTCATCAGTTTTGTTAGTTCTTTTTTTTAATATGAAATTTATTGTCTGGGGCGCCTGGGTGGCGCAGTCGGTTAAGCGTCCGACTTCAGCCAGGTCACGATCTCGCAGTCCGTGAGTTCGAGCCCCGCATCGAGCTCTGGGCTGATGGCTCAGAGCCTGGAGACTGTTTCCGATTCTGTGTCTCCCTCTCTCTCTGCCCCTCCCCCGTTCATGCTCTGTCTCTCTCTGTCCCAAAAATAAATAAACGTTGAAAAAAAAATTAAAAAAAATATGAAATTTATTGTCAAATTGGTTTCCATACAACACCCAGTGCTCATTCCAACAGGTGCCCTCCTCAATACCCATCACCCACCCTCCCCTCTCTCCTACCCCGTGTCAACCCTCAGTTTGTTCTCAGTTTTTAAGAGTCTTTGTTAATTATTTCAACTAAAGAACCAGCTCCTGGTTTCATTGATCTGTTTTACTATTTTTTTTTTTAATATTTGATTTCATTGATTTATATTCTAATCTCTATAATTTCCATACTGCTTGGTTTGGACTTTATTTGCTGTTATTTTTCCAACTGCTTTAGGTTTAAGTTTAGGTTATGTTTTTGAGACCTTTCTTCCTTCTTTAGGATGGCCTGGATTGTTATATATTTCCCTCTTGTGACTACCTTTGCTGAATCCCAGAGGGTTATGACTGTTGTGATTTCATTTTCATGGATTCCATGTACTTTTTATATTCCCTTTAATTTGCTGGTTAATCTGTTCATTAAATTTTTTTAATGTTTATATAATTTTGAGACAGGAGAGAGAACAAGTGGGGGAGGGGTAGAGCGAGATGAAGACAAAGAAGCTGAAGCAGGTTCCAGGCTCTGAACGTGGAGCTCGAACCCATGGACTGTGGGATCATAATCTTAGCCAAAGTCAGATGCTTAACTGACTAAGTTGCCCACATGCCCCATCCCATTCATCTTTTATTAGGATGTTCTTTCATCTCCAAGTATTCATGGTTTTTCCATATTTTTTTTCTTTTGGCTGATTTCAAGTTTCATAGTGTTGTGGTCTGAAAATGTGCACAGTATGATATCGATCTTTATTTACTTGTTAAGGGCTTATTTATGACACAGTGTGGATCTATTCTGGAGAATCTTCCATGTGCACTTGAGAGAATGTGTATTTTGCTGCTTTTTAGGGTGATATGTTCTGAATATATCTATTAGGTCCATCCAGTCCAGTATGTTATTGAAAGTCATTGTTTCCTTGTTGATTCTGCTTACATGATCTGTCCATTGTTGTAAGTGGGGTGTTGAAGTCCCCATACTATTATGGTATTATTTTCAATGAGTTTCTTTCTGTTTGTGATTTATTAAATTATATATTCAGGTGCTCCATATTAGAGGCATAAATTTTTACAATTGTTAGATCTTCTTTGTGGATAGACCCCTTAATTATGATATAATTATATCATGCCCTTCTTCATCTCTTGTTACAGTCTATTTTAAAATCTAGTTTGTGTGATATAAGTATGGCTACTTCGGCTTTCTTTTGACTACCATTGGCATGATAGATGATTCTTCATCCCCTTACTTTCAATTTGCAGGTGTCTTTTGGTCTAAAATGAGTCTCTTGTAGGCAGCATATATATGGGTCTTATTACTAATCCATTATTATACCTATGTCTTTTGATTGGAGCATTTAGTCCGTTTACATTTAGAGTAATTATTGAAAGATATGAATTTAGTGCCATTGTGTTGCCTGTGTAGTTAGTGTTTCTAGTGATGTTATCTTATCTTTTCTAGTCTTTGTGGCTTTTGTACTTTTTTGTTTTGTTTTGTCTTTTCTCCACTGAAAGAGTCCCCTTTAAAATTTGTTAATTTTTTTAAAAATGTATTCATTTTTGAGAGACAGAGTGTAAGCTGGGGTGGGACAGAGACAGAGGGAAACACAGAAAAAAGATGAAGCAGGCTTCAAGCTCTGAGCTGTCAGCACAGAGCCCAATATGGGGCTCAGACCCACAAACTGTGAGACCATGACCTGGGCAAAAGTTGGATGCCTAACCTACTGAGCCACCCAGGTGCCCCTCCCCTTCAAAATTTCTTGAAGCACAGGTTTACTGGTCACAAACTCCTTTAGGTTTTGTCTGTGAAACTCTTTTTCTCTACTATTTTGTATCACAACCTTTCTGGATAAAGAATTATTGGCTGCATTTTTTTTTTCTGATTCAGCACATTGAATATATCCTGCCACTTCTTTATGGCCAGCCAAGTTTCTGTGGATAGATTTGCTATGAACCTGATCTGTCTTCCCTTGTAGTTTAAGGGCTCCCCCCACCCCACCTTGCTGCTTTCACAATACTTTCCTTGTCTGTGCATTTTGTGTGTTTGTGTGTTTGACTATGATATGCCTTGACTATGATAGGTTTTTCTTGAATCAAATGGGAGTTCTCTGTGCTTATTGGATTTTGATGTCTGCATCCTTCCCCAGATTAGGAAAGTTTTCCAGTATAATTTGCTCACAGAAACCTGATCCTTTTTGTCTCCCTTCATCTTCTGACTCTCCTATCATTTGGATGTTATTCCTTTTTAGTGAGTCACTGAGTTTTCTAACTCTTGCACTGTGATCTTTTGCCTTTGTTTCCATCTTTTATTCTGCTCATTATTTACAATTTTATCTTCAATATTACTGATTCAGTGCTCTGCTGAATTCATTTATCCTTGCTGTTATGGCATCCATTCAAAATTGTATCTCAGTTAAAGCATTTTTAGTTTTGGCATGATTAGATTTTAGTTATCTCTGGATCAGTGGATTCTCTGGTATCTTTTAGATATCTTTTTTCAAACCCAGCTAGTGTTCTTATAATCATGGTTTTAACTTCTAGTTCAGACATCTTACTTATATGTGTGTGGATTAAATCTCTGACTGTCATTTCTTTTCTGTCCTTTTGGGATGGGGTCCATCATCTTGTCATTTTGGATGAAGAGAAAAAATTAAGAAAATAAAAATTAAAAATGAAAAAATAAAAAAAAACTCAAAAAATAAAATAAAGGAAGAAAGATCGTAGGTTTGTTTTGGTCTGCTTGTTAAAAGAACTTGACTAAATAGTAAAAAAAAAATAGGAATGAAATAAAAAAAATAATTAAGAAAAATTTATAAAATAAATAATAAAATAAAGTAAAACAAAGACAAAATAGAATTAAAAATTTTAAAAAATAAAGACAAAAAGAATTTGCTGTTTTTGTATCCAAGAAAGGGAAAGAAAAGAAAGAAAGAAAAAAGAAAAGAATTTAAGTGGAACCAGAAGCAAAGAAAACAAATAAATGAACCAGCAAACAGAATGCAACCCAATTTAAGTTACATCCATTTTCTCCTAGAAATGAAACTATAGTCTGTACACCAAGCAGGTGGACAAATTTGTGCTGGGAGATGTTCTTGAATGGTGCAGTTGGCGGGGCTTGGTGTACTGGATTCGTTTTCCACTAAGTGGTGCTGCTTAGCTTACTGGGGGGCATCTGTGTGTGTGCAAATGCGTGTGTGCACTAATGGTGTAAATGGCTTCACCCAGCTCCCTAGTCTCTGGCACAGAAACTTTGCACACTTACTTACCTGTGATCAAACACCCCTCCTTTGTCTCAGACCTCTGTCACTCCCTGCATTTACCTTGTCCATTTCCAGCCTGTCTGGCTACCAGGCGGCACCTCCCTCCCAGAGTTTTATCTCAGGTGGGGTTGTGTTTGAAAACCCCACACTTCAGAGACTCCCATGGCTTGGGCCCACACTGATTCTCTGGGAGTGGGTCTCACTGAGCAATGGCCAGATACTGGCTTGCCTCAGAAAACGTTCATGCCAGCCTGCAGCAGCAGAGTTCAGAGATTGTGGAAAATCCCAACACACAGCTGGTGCCAGGTTTCACTACATTTTGGCACTTTGTCCCAATACCAGCAAACGTGGTTTCTCTCTAAGGTCCACTGGGACCTTGGCCTGTGGGAACGTCATATGGTCTCTACCAAATGCACTCCAAGGAGGGGAACTTCTTCTCTCCATGTAGCACCTGGAGCCCTCAGAACCCACTCCTTCCTGTGGGGATTTGCCCTGCTTCCTCACCAGATCACCACCAGGCACTTAGCTGTGAACTTTCAGACTCTGTGCTCTACTGTTTATAGAATCCTGCTGGTATTGAAACCTTCTCCTTTCTTCCCATCAATGGTTTTGGGGAACAGATTTCTCTTTCAGTCCCCTCAAGTGTTTTCACTCTCTCTCTCTCTCTCTTTCTCTCCAGCTACGTTCGGGGTAAGTGTTTTCCTTGCACGACCCTACATGCTTCACTCTCCCCCTTTCTTTTTTTCTCTGTCCTCTCTCCATGAAAATGGCTTCCTACCCACCATGGCTTTACTCTCCCCCAGTTCACTTCTCCACACCATGTACCTACCAGGTTCTCAAGTTATGCAGATTGTTGGGTTACTCCTCAGATCAATTTCCTAGGTCAAATGGTTTGGTGTGATCTATCTGCATTTCAGGGATGAGGCAATCTCAGAGTCCTCATACTGCTCTGCCATCTTACCCTTCTCCATGCTCTGTGAATTTTATATACATATAGAGTTATGTAACTACCATCAAGATAAGAATATAAAATAATTTTATCACTATCCCCAAACTATTTTGTTTTTATGCCTTCACTAACACAGTCTCCCCCAAACCTAAACTTTGGCAACCATTCACCTGTTTCCATCACCATATTTTTGTCTTTTTGAGTTCTGAGAACTGTACAAATAAAATAAAATACCTTGGTTTATTTTAAGATTTGCTTCTTTTAATAAGCAGAATGCCTTTGAGATTCATACAAATTGTTGTGTCAGTAGTACATTCTATGTTTTTGTTGAGTAGACTCACATTGTTGGGGTGGCATCTGTTTGCTTAGCCATTCACTGGTTGAAGGATATTTGGGTTGTTTCCAGTGTTGGGTAATTAGAAACATGGGTTTTGAATACAAGTTTCCAAAGGAACATAGTACTTTATTTCCCTGGGTTAAATACTCAGGAAGGTAAGAGCCAGCAATTGCACTACTAAGTACCCAAAAGATACAATAATACTGATTTGAAGGGGCACATGCACGCTGATGTTTACAGTAGCACTATCAACAACAACCAAATTATAGAAAGAACACAAATGACCATTGACTGATGAATGGGTAAAGAAGATGTGGTACACACACACACACACACATTACATATATGTGTACATAAGCATATATATGTATATATATATATATGCTACATATTATATATATATATACATATATATATATATGGAATAATACTCAGCAATCAAAATGAATGAAATCTTGCCATTTGTAATAATGTGGATGGAACTAGAATGTATTATGCCAAGTACAATAAGTCACTCAGAGAAAGCCAAATACCATATGATTTCACTCATGTGTGGAATTTAAGAAACAAAATAGAATACCTTATGGGAAGGGGATAAAAAAAGAAAGGGAACAAACCCTAAGAGACTCTTAACAATAGACAATAAACTGAAAGTTGATGGAAAAAGGTGGGTGGGAGGATGGGCCAGATGGGTAATGGGCAATTAGGAGGGCAATTACTGTGATGAGCACAAATGTAAGGGATGAATCACTGAATTCTACTCCTGAAGCCAATATTACACTGTATGTTAACTAACTAGAATTTAAATACAAACTTGAAAAATTAATAAATAAGGGTGGGAGTACAAGTTCAGAAGGTAAGTATATATTTATTTTAAAAAGTGCAAAATCACTTTACAGAAGGTGGACCATTTTGCATTTTTACAATCAATGTATAAGATTTCCAGTTGCCAATTTGAACAGCACTTGCTAGTGTCACTATCTAATTTTAATTATACTATAGTTGTGCAATGACATTTCATCACAGCTTTAATTTTCCTCATGTCTAATTGATGAGGGATCATGGCAAGCTGAGGGCAAAGCACAAGCTATCCGCCACCCTCACTACCCAGGTGGGATATATGTAACATCCCTCAGTCACTTCTGGCTGCCAAGAACAAAGGAGAGGGAAAAACAAATGGTTAACTTACAGAGATCACAGTCATTCAAGACATGAGTCTTCATCAGTTTATAAATGTCTTAGTAAATTATAAGAAAAAGGTCATCTTATCAATAGTCTAATCTCTAGAAACCTATAATCTCAGTTTCTTGGAGCCCCAACATCAACCTCACTTCCATAGTGATGTGGGGGACAAAGGAAAGAAGGAAATGACAGGTAAAATTAAATTTCTTTATAATCTGCAGCCCAGTGACAAATACTTGAGACAAATACAAAGTAAATATAACATTTCTCTGGGATGCCCCTAATGTAGTAATGTTAATGACTTACTAGAGTAAAAACAACCTTAGCCTGACAATAGCAAGGCTCCTGGCATCTTATGAGTCCTTTTTTGCATATGGAAGCCCTTCTGGTGGCCTCCATTTTGTCTTTTTTTTTTTTCAACGTTTATTTTTGGGACAGAGAGAGACAGAGCATGAACGGGGAAGGGGCAGAGAGAGAGGGAGACACAGAATCGGAAACAGGCTCCAGGCTCTGAGCCATCAGCCCAGAGCCTGACGCGGGGCTCGAACTCACGGACCGCGAGATCGTGACCTGGCTGAAGTCGGACGCTTAACCGACTGCGCCACCCAGGCGCCCCTCCATTTTGTCTTTAATTTCCATAACTCCACAGTATATAACCAGTCACTCCTCGCAACCCTTTGCAGCTCTTCCTGCCCATGGGTCCTTTACCCATGCTTTAATAAAATCTCCATTTTGCTCCAAAAACATCTCAAGAATTCGTTCTTTGCTGTCAGTTCTGGACCCCCACCACTCTAAAACCCCCTCATAATGAGGTTGAACATCTCCCATGTGCTTTTTACCAATATATCCTTTCATTAAATTAATATCTTGTTTTGCTCATTTTAAGAATTGGGTTAATTGTTTTTTGCCTTTCTGAAAAGTTTTGAATGTTATTTAACAATTATGGGAGGAAGTCACTTGATGGATGTAAAATTTGCAAATATTTGATCCCAGCCTCTAACTTGGCCTTTTATCTTCCTAACAGTGTCTGAAAGCAGAAAATTTCATTGGGATTAAATCCAATGTGTCAATTTTTCTAATATATTTGACTTCTGGTGTCAAGTTAAAATTTTTTTGTTATCTAACTCCAGGCCAAAAATATTTTTCTCTATTGTTTTCTGCTGAAAGTTTTATGATTTTTCATTTCACATTTGGATCTATACTCCATTTGAATTAATTTTGTAGAAGGTGTGGAGTTTAGTTAGACAACCATATTTTTTTGTGTATGGATGTCGACTTCCAATGATTTTTTCAAAATGCTTGATGAATTGCTTCCATTTGTTTGCTAAAAATCGTTGGCTACATTTCTGTGCATTAATTTCTGGGCTTCTGTTGATTTATGTGTTTACCCCCTAACTAATTTCATGTTGTCTTGATCATTTCAGCTTGACAGTAAGTCTTAAGAGCAGGTTCCATGATTTCTTCAACTTCAATTTTACTTTGACAATGTGATCTAAATTTTCCTTTTATTTTCCATATAAATCAGAAATAACTGCCCGTATCACCAGAAATAGCATGAAGATTTTGTTCGAAATTGCATTAAATAAATAGATCAAATTGAAGTGAATTGGCATTTTCACCATGTTGAATCATCTTATCCAGGAACTTGGCATGTTTCCATATGAATTTGTCTCTTTTTTTTGTTTCAAGAGCTCCTTGATATTTAGCATCCAGATCCTTTTTTACCATATTCTAGACTGTGTGATAGAAAATTTTCTTTTGTGTTGTTTGGACATTTTCCCTTATTTGGTAAGCTTAAAAACTTTATTAATTCAATCTCTTTAAGCAAGAACAAATTAAGGTCTAAATAAAGGATTTAATATTCTCTAAAAGAATTTGTAAATGAGGAGAGCTGGAAAGAGAGGCCCTATCTGATTCTGAGGCATGATGAAATTTTGAAGCCCAAAAGAATGTGAGAACAGATATTGAAGGATGGGAGCTTTTCTTAGAAAACCTAAACTGTCCACAGTCAAAGAGATTGTGAGTGGTAGAGTCTAGAAATGAATCCAAATCTACAGAGATCTAATGCTAGGCCTTCTTTTGCTTTGCCATTGGATGAGGATATAATGAACTCATTTGATTAAATAATAAGTAAATTGCTTAGAATAGTCTCTAGGACATAAAATAGAAACAAAAACACATACTGCATTGTTTTCTTGTGAAAGTCAAAAAATTAAGTTTGTTTACACTGCTTGCTAATTAGTATTTTATTTAGATACACAACTCTGTCTCTCCTATTTAGTGACCCTCTCATCAATTTCAATAACCTTCTTCAAGATCCAACTAAAAAATTACCTCTTCTCTCCATTGTTCTATTGAGATGATGATTGATGAGGTTTTGGGGTGATGATGGGGGTTCAGAACTGACAGCCAAGAAAGAATTCTTGAGGATGTATTTGGTACAACAAAGGTGATTTTACTAAAGCATGGGGATAGGACCCATGGGCAGAAAGAGCTGCACCTGGGGTTGTGAAGAGTGACTGATTATATACCTCCAGGTTGGGAAGGTGTTAGGGACAGCATAAATCTCTAAGGAATATTGGAAGCATGGTTTCCTTGAGGGTCCAGCTGTTGTTAGGAAGCTGTTGTCATTTATTATTTCTTAGTAAAACCTCAGTCATTGGACCCTTCAGAAGTTTATCAGGGTGCATATGCTTGGAATGTTATCACCAACATATACTTGGGAGTTAAAGATAAAGGAGGTTTGAAAAGGAATTTTTATGTGTTTAGGGAGATTACGTTGATCCTGGGGGTATTCGGGATAATGTTAAGCCAAGATTCCCTGTTACCTCTAGAAAAGTGACATCATGGGGCAGCTGGGCTCCTAGAGGAAGGTCACTCTGCTTGTTTCAAGGATTGCCAATGGGCTGTAGGCAGTAAGGAAATTTAATTTTTCATTTGCCTTTGTTTCACACATCATCATGGCAATCACTTAAATTCCCTTACATCTTGATGAGGTGATATTATGGCTCCAGGAAATGGAGTCTATAGGTCTCTGGAGATCAAGCTATGGATAAGATTGCCTTTTTCTTATACTTTACTAGGTTATCTATAAACTGAAGGAGTCTCCTGTCCTGCAGGACTGTGATCTATATCAGTCAACCATTTGTTTTCTTTCCTTTCCTTTTTTCTTGGGCAGCCAGGAATGTCAGAGGAATTTCACACATATCCCACCTAGGGATGGGGGTGATGGTACTGTTAGCCTGTACTTTGCCCTCAGCTTGCCTTAAGTGCCCTCATCAATGATTACATTCTCTTTCTTTTTTCAGCAATATGAACCAAGTTTTTAAAGCTTAATTTGTCAATTATGGCAATCTTCTTTCCAATTTATGCTAATGTAATGATGCACATGAATATACAAGATAGTAATTCTGCCCCATGAATTTTTGCATCTCAAGTTTTTAAAAATTTTTTAATGTTTATTTATTTTTGAGACAGAGAGAGACAAAGCATGAACGGGGGAGGGTCAGAGAGAGAGGGAGACACAGAATCTGAAACAGGCTCCAGGCTCTGAGCTGTCAGCACAGAGCCCAAGGCAGGGCTCGAACTCACGGACTGTGAGATCATTACCTGAGCTGAAGTTGGACACAACTGACTGAGCCACCCAGGCGCCCCAACATCTCAAACTTTAAGCAAGGTGTTGAGCAGTGGGTCAGAAGTAAAACTTGTTCATATAAAGAGTTTGTGTTTTTACTATTTTCACCTTAAATGCAATGTAACATTTTTAAATACAGTAGAAATGTTAGTCACTTTTGTGACTCCAGGTAAAGAAGTACTCAATTTGTCTTTTGCAATTTACCAATTAATGTTTAGGAGGACTTATTTCTTTTTTCTCTCATCTCTAAAGTTGAGTCATCTTAGTGATTGGTCTGAAGTAAAATTGTTTACATGATTTGCCTTCCTCTACAACCTCCACAAAAATCATTTGAGTTATCTCCCTTTAGGGTCTTATCTCTCTAGAGGATGGAAGAAGACATAAGAACTCAGGCATTTCAATCGCATAAACAACTTGAGCTCATTCAAAGAAATCTACAGGGGTTTAAAGCTAATTTTCTAACAAGTAGAAAAGCTTTAAAATTCCCTCCAGTTTAATGTGTGAAAGGAAAATTAGGATGGGTTTGGGGATTAGTGTTGGCTCCTCTTTGTAGGCAGCAAGGGGAGGGATTATTTTTTTCTGGGATGGCAGAATTTCGTCACCCCATTTCAGTGACTATGGAGTGCTCTTACCCCCTTGTAACTGAGCCTGTCTTAACCTGAATTATTACTTCCTCCTCTGGGTCAATATTTCAGATGGAGTTAATGTTCCTTGCACTCTTCATTTCCATGTTGTATGTGAAAAGTTCCATTAAATCTAATGCCAACATTGGTTTGGTCAAATAATTGAATCTTGCAACAAGTTTGACCATGTTCATCTTTGTTCCCTAGATATTTGCTATTTTAACTAAAAAGAAGTTTCCCATTTAACATGTGATCAACTTTTCAGAAAACCTTCTTACCTTTTTTGATCCCCAAATTACCCACCCATGCTTCCCCAAACATTCATATTTATTTAGAGAAGAACTAATGGGTACATCCTCTCAGGTTACACAAGATGGTGCTAGAAATGATCTGTATATGTGCTTATGCTACTAGCAATAAAGAGAATCCATTAATTTTATTGATACAGAAATATTAAAAGAACTATAATTTGTACAACATACAAAGTATTTTAAAATCCTGTCTCAAGTGGTTTTGCAGTTTGATTTTCCCAAGAGAACTATAGATCATACTATTTTCTTGATCAGAGAGAGGGCTTCTATTTCTGTTGGCCATCTCCAAGTAGAGAATAATTTAATGTAAAGGTTTGGGTGTTTCTTTTCACCTGTTTTTCTTTGTATCTTTGGACCAGCATCATCTGTCTTCAACCATCTCCATTTTCCACTCATCATACCACCAGATTTCCCCTTCTAAAACCGGAATATAGGTATTGTTGACATGCAGACCTCTGAGTCCGGAGCAGGTTGTTGGTCTGTCACAGCAGGATGAGCAAGAGATCAGTTGATGGCTTTTTGTAGCTTGTGAACTTAGCTGAACCTCTTCTTCAAAATCTTGGTGAGGACAAAGGCAAGATGTCGGCCATGGGCCCTGAGCATGCCCCATCCTTGAGAATTTTTTTCCTCTTGGAGAAATGCCCTTGCTGCCCTTTTTCTGCCACCTACCCCTTTAACAGGAGAGGGTGACTCTGGGAAGGTGCTTCATCAACCCAGGGACAACCTCTCATCCCAGACCTATTCATCGTTTCTTCTGAGAACTTGATACAGGTTAGTAAACATGGAAAACAGTGCCGCAGTGAGAGGAAATGTTACCTAAAAAGACTTTCTGGCAGATGTATTTCATGTGAGATCATGGGCTCCCAAAACAATGTTCTAGAATACAGATGTTTTTGTATGTTTAGCATGAGTCTTATATTTTTGGGATTATTTTGCTGTTTTTTCCTAACAAATATTCTGATTTTCATTGAAATAAAACACTTGAGTGCCTTTAAATACAAGTATTTTAAGGAATTCTCTGAAAACCCTGTGATATAGTCATTAATATAAATATACATAACATATAACATTAATAATTATATATAACAAATATATATTATTAGTAATAATAATATATAAAATATATATGTATAAATTTTAAAAATCTGGAAAAGAAGAGCAAACAAGCATGTACATAAGTTCATTAATTATTATATTCTGATTAAATTGTATTATGAAATTTTTTTCTCTGCTTTCTAATTTTTTGGTAGCAAACATGTATTGGTCTTAAGATGAGTTGTTTTAGAGTAACTAACTAGGTAACAAGCCTTTGTCTTCAGCCAAAA
This sequence comes from Herpailurus yagouaroundi, assembly GCF_014898765.1. Taxonomy (NCBI): domain Eukaryota; kingdom Metazoa; phylum Chordata; class Mammalia; order Carnivora; family Felidae; genus Herpailurus; species Herpailurus yagouaroundi. The sequence continues at coordinate 2,602,141 of NW_024412443.1, forward strand.
GTAGGAAAGAAATAAATAAAAGCGTTGTCCCTTTATGTGTGGGGATTACAAATCAAAAGTTACATCTCATTACAAAGTGGTTTTTAAATTTAATTTAACTCTTTATTTCAAACTTTTTTTTTCATGTAAATATTCTTCTACAAAAAAAAAATCCCGTGTGTCCATGTTATAATTTCCAAACGTGCAATTCATGCTAACTACTTTAGTTCTTGGAAGATCTGCAGATATGCTATATTCATAATATACTCCCATAATCGTTCTTAGGCCATCCCTTAAACTAGTTTGTCTACAATTTTCAAGCTGATTTTTTTGAAAACTCTGGATCTAACTGGTCTTTTTGTATGGCCTCACCTCAGACCATAACTTCTTCCTGAGTGTAGGATCTACAACCCTTTTGATTGGACAGCAAGTGGACATGCCTCACACACAGGTAGACAACAGAGCTATGGGATCCATGGGCTTGCATTCACAGACTCTCCACTTACGCCGTATTCTAACTTCTTCAGCAGCTTGTTAACCCCAAACAAGTTGATGGCAGGAAACTGCCCATATAGCTAGCATTTAATTATTGATATGAAAGACATACACCTTTTTCTGTTAATTTCTGAATCTTATTCAAGTCAAATATTTGATTGGCATCTATTAAATAATGTAAATATTTAGTCTACTCTTACTGAAGCAATGCAGGTTAAAAAGAAATCCAACACCCACTACCCCCAAATCTCCCAAACCTGCTGCAAAAATAACCCTGCACAATGATTCTTATTATTTCCTTTTATTGGCCTCTGGGCCTAGTGTTATGTGGAGCTGGATGTGCAAAAGAGCATCCCTCATTTTCTGCTTACTTTGTGAATGCCCTCACCATTGCACAATCAAATCTACTTTTGGTTTCTTGCCTGATGTTACTTTAATCACTGGGTGAAGAGATTGGACCAAATCATTAACCATTCAGAATCAAGTAAATTCAGAGCTCTTATTTCAAGTGTCCCCACGCTGTTACTTTCCTGACTACATATAGGTAATTTAAATATTTTTTAATAGGTACTATGTTTCATTCCTATCTATACTTATAGTTCATAGTGCAGGGTCTAGCATAAAGTAAGTTTCCAATAACTTTTTTTCAGTTGAATTTATCATCATGAAAACATGTGAGTTGATCATATTAATTGAATCTATTGTTCCACAAATTTTAAGGGGTAGTTTGTCAGTTACCAGAGAAATAGGCTCAAAGTCAGTGGATTCTGACAAAAGTACTTTCTTTTTTTCTCCCAAGTTACTTTATTGCTGATTATGTCAATAAAAGCTTAGTTTTTTCTCTTTCTTTCTCTTTCTCTTTTCTTTTCTTTCTTTTCTTTCTTTCTTTCTTTCTTTCTTTCTTTCTTTCTTTCTTTCTTCTTTCAAGTATATTTTACTTCTTTTTATTATTTTTTAAAATTGAAATCCAAGTTAGTTAACATATAGTGTCACAATGATTTCAGGAGTAGAACCCAGTGATTCATTACTTAGATATAACATCCAGTGCTTATCCCAATAAGTGCCCTCTGTAATGCCCATCACACATTTAGCCCATCTGCCCCACCCAACACCCTGCCAACAACCCTCAGTTTGTTCTCTGTATTTAAGAGTCTCTTTTGGTTTGTCTCCCTCTCTCTTTTTATCTTATTTTTTCTTCCCTTCCCCTATGTTCCTCTCTTTTGTTTCTTAAATTCCACATATGATTAATATCATATGATATTTGTCTTCTTTGACTTATTTCGCTTTGTATAATAGTCTATAGCTCCATCCATGTTGTTGCAAATGGCAAGATTTTATTTTTGTGTGTATTTTTTTTCGTTTTTTTTAAATGTTTATCATTTTTTAAAATTTATTTATTTATTTTATTTTATTTTTTTAAATTTATTTTTGACAAAGAGAGAGAGCATGAGCAGGGGAGAGGCAGAGAGAGAGAGAGATAGAAACAGAGTCTGAAGCAGGCTCCAGGCTCTGAGTTGTCAGCAAAGAGCTTGATGCAGGGCCCAAACTGGTGAACCATGAGATCATGACATGAGCCAAAGTTGGACGCTCAACCAACTGAGCTACCCAGGTACCGCTTTATTTATTTTAATCTAAATCCAAGTGAGTTAACATACAGTGTAACAATAATTTCAGGAATAAGATTTAGTGATTCATCACTTACATATAATACCCAGTGCTCAACCCAAAAAGTGTCCACCTTAATGACCCTTACTCCTTTAGTCCTTCCCCCACCCAACACCCCACCAGCAACCCTCAGTTTGGTCTCTGTATTTAAGAGTCTCTTATGGTTTTGTGTCCCTCTCTGTTTTTATATTATTTTTGCTTTCCTTCCTTATGTTCATCTGTTTTGTTTCTTAAATTCCACATGTGAGTGAAATCATATATTTGTCTTTCTCTGACTGACTTATTTCACTTAGCATAAAGCACTCTAGTTCTACCCATGTTGTTGCAAATGGCAAAATTTCATTCTTTTTGATCACTGAGTAATATTCCATTGTGTATATATACAACATCTTTTTTATCCGTTCATCAGTCAATGGATATCTGGGCTCTTTCCATACTTTGGCTATTTTCAATAGTGCTGCTATAAACATTGGGGTACATGTGTCCCTTCAAATCATCACTCCTGTATCCTTTGGATAAATACCTAGTAGTATAATTGCTGGGTCATGGGTAGTTCTATTTCCAATTTTTTGAGGAACCTCCATACTATTTCCCAGAGTGTCTCCACCAGTATGCAGTCACATAAATAGTGCAAAACCATTCCTCTTTCTCCGCATCCTTGCCAAAATCTGTTGTTGCCTGAGTTGTTAATTTTAGACACTCTGACAGGTGTGAGGTGGTGTCTCATTGTGGCTTTGATTTGTATTTCCCTGGTAATAAGTGATGTTGAGCATCTTTTCATGTGTCTGTCATCTGGATGTCTTCTTTGGAAAAGTGTGTATTTGTGTCTTTTGCCCATTTCTTCACTAGAGTATTTGTTTTTTTGGGAGTTGAGTTTGATAAGTTGTGTATAGATTTTGGACACTAACCCTTTAACTAATATATCATTTGCAAATATCTTCTCCCATTCTGTCAGTTGCCTTTTAGTTTTGCTGATTGTTTCCTTCACTGTGCAGAACCTTTTTCTCTTGAGGTCCCAATAGTTCATTTTTGCTTGTGCTTCCTTTGCCTCTGGAGACATATCAGGTATTATGCTGCTGTGCCAAGGTCAAAGAGGTTGTTGTCTGGTTTCCCCTCTAGGATTTTGATGGCTTCCTGTCTTATGTTTAGGTATTTCATCCATTTTGAGTTCATTTTTTGTGTATGGTGTAAGAAAGTGGTTCTGGTTCATTCTTCTGCATGTTGCTGTCCAGTTGTCCTAACACCACTTGCTGAAGAAACTGCCTTTTTCCCACTGGATATTCTTTCCTACTTTGTCCAAGATCAGCTGGCCACACATTTGTGGTTCCATTTCTGCATTCTCTATTCTGTTCCATTGATTTCTATGTCTGTTTTTGTTCCAATATCACACTGTCTTGATGATTACAGCTTTGTGATACAGCTTGAAGTCAGGAAATGTGATGCCTCCAGGTTTGGTTTCTTTTTCAACATTACTTTGACTATTAGGGGTATTTTGTGATTCCATACATTTTTAGAATTGTTTGTTCTAGGTCTGTGAAGAATGCTGGCATTATTTTGGTAGAGAATTCATTGAATATGTAGATTGCTTTGGGTTGTATCGACATTTCAACAATATTTGTTTTTCAATCCATGAGCATGGAATGTTCTTCCATTTCTTTGTGTTTTCCTCAATTTTTTTTCATCAGCTTTCTATAGTTTTCAGTGTATAGATCTTGCACCTCTTTGGTTAGGCTTTTTCCTAGGTATTTTATGGGTTTTGGTGCAATTGTAAATAGGATCGATTCCTTGATTTCCCTTTCTGCAGCTTCATTATTGGTGTATAGAAATGCAAATGATTTAGGAGCACCTGACTTCAACTCAGGTCATGATCTCATGGATTGTGAGGCTAGGACTTCTAATACTATGTTGAATAACAGTGGTGAGAGTCCACATCCTTGTCATGTTCCTGACCTTAGGGGGAACATATATGTCTTTCTTATATGGCCATTATGATGGTGAGGTACTTTCTTTCTATCCCTATTTTCTTGATGATTTATCAAGAAAGGATGCTGCATTTTGTCAACTGCTTTTCCTGCATCTATTGAGAAGCTCATGTGGTTCTTATCCTTTCTTTTATTAATGTGATGTATCATATTGATTGATTTGCAGATATTGAACCAGCCCTGCATCCCAGGAATAATCCCACTTGATCATGGTGAATAACTCTTTTAAGGTATTGTTGGATTCAGTTTACAAGTATCTTGTTGAGAATTTTTGCATTCATGTTCATCAGGAAATTGGTCTGTACTTCTTTTTAGTGGGGTTTTTGTCTGGTTTTGGTATCAAGGTAATGGTGGCCTTTTAGAATGAGTTTGGAATTTTTCTTCCCACTTCTATTTTTTGGCACAGCTTCAAAAGAATAGGTGTTAACTCTTCTTTAAATGTTTGGTAGAATTCCCCTGGAAAGCCATCTGGCCTTGAACTCTATCTACTCTTGTTTGTTGGGAGATTTTTGATTACTCATTCAATTTCTTTACTGTTTATGGATCTGTTCAAAATTTCTATTCCAGTTTCAGTTTTTGTAGTTTGTGGAATTTAATCCTTTCTTCCAGATTGCTCAATTTGTTGGCATACAATTGTTCATAATATTCTCTCATTATTGTTTGTATTTCCACAGTTTGGTTGTGATATCTTCTCTTTCCTTCATGATTTTATTTATTCAGGTCCTTTCCTTTTTCTTTTTGATCAATCTTGCTATGGGTTTATGTATTTTGTTAATTCATTCCAAGAACAAGATCCTGGTTTCATTGATCTGTTCTACTGTTGTTGGTGTTTTCTTTTTTTTCCCCCAATAACATTGATTTCTGCTCTAATCTTCATGATTTGCCTTCTGCAGCTGTTTTGGGGACTTATTTGCAGTTATTTTTCCAGCTCTTTTAGGTGTAAATTTAAGTTGTGTATTTGAGACCTTTCTTCCTTCTTTAGGAAAGCCTGGATTGCTATATAATTCTCTCTTATGACCACCTTTGCTGCATCCTGGAGATTTTGGGCTGTCGTGTTTTCCTTTTCATTGGCTTTAATGTAATTTTAATTTTTAATTTTCTCTTTATTTCCTTGGTTAACCCATTCATCTTTTTTCAACCCCAGCTAATGTTCTTTTACATTTTTAAAAATTTGTATTTATTTTTAAGAGTGAGCGAGCACATGTGGGGGCGAGGGGTAGAGAGAGGGAGACACAGAATCCAAAGGAGGTTCCAGACTCTCAGATGTCAGCACAGAGCCTGACATGAGGCTCAAACTCACAGACTGTGAGATCATGACCTAAGCCAAAGTCAGAAGCCTAACTGACTAAGCCACCCAGGTGTCCCAATCCCATGTAAGATTATTATTATCATGGTTCTAAATTCTAGTTCAGACATCTTATTCATATCTGTGTTGATTAAGTCCATGGCTGTCATTTCTTCCTGTTTTTTTTTTTTTTTCTTTTGAGGTGAATTTCTGTTTTGTCATTTTGGAGAAGGAAAAAAATTGGTAAAATTAAAAAATTAAAAACAAAACAAAAAATCAAATAAAGGAAGCTAGATCCTAGGTGTGTTTCAGTTTGTTTGTTGAAGTAAGCTTGATAGAATAGAGAAAAAAGGAGAGGAATGAAAAAATAAGGTAAGAAAAAATTTAAATTAAAACAATTTATATAACAAAATAGAATAAAATTAAACAAAGAATAAAATAGAATAAGAATTTTAAAAATAATAAAAAGTAAAGTAGAAAATAATAAAATTAAAATTTTCTCTTTCTGTATCCAAGAAAGAGAAAGGAAAGAAAGAATAAAGAAAATGTAAGCAAAAACAGAAGCAAACAAAACAAATAAATGAACCAGCAAACAGAATGAAACACGAATGAAGTTACATCCAGTTTCCATGTAGAACTGAAACTGTGAAGCTCTCTAGAGTCCCTACACTAAGCAGGTGGAGTGACTTTTGCTGGCTGGTCTCCAGGGGGATGTGCTTGGAGGGTACAGTTGGGCATGGCTTGGTGTAATAGCTCCATTGTCCACTAGTTGGTGTTGCTTAGCTTACTGGGGTGTTTTAGTGTGGTGCACATGTGCCCTGTGCTTATGCATGTGCAAGAGATGTGGAAATGGCTTCATCTAGCTTCCTAGTCTCTGGGGTAGGAACTTTGTGCTTTCAACAGTCCACAATCAAGCACCCCTCCTTTGTCTCAGGCCTCCTTGCACTCCCTGCCTCTACCTTGTCTGTGTCCAAGTCATCTGCCAGCCAGGTGGCAACTTCCTCCAGAGTTTTATCTCAGATATGGGTATGTTTCAAAACCTCACACTTCAGAGGTACACTGAAGCTTGTACCTGTATAGACTCTCTGCGGGGAGGATCTCACTGAGCAATGGCCGGGGTGTTGGCTTGCCACAGAAAACATTCATGCAATTGCACAGTGGCAGAAGTTCAGAGATTATGGCAAATCAGAATACACAGCTGGCACCAGGTTTCCCTGCACTCTTGGTTTCTTTGTCCTAATACCAACAAACGTGTGCTTTCCGTGGTCTGCTGGGACCTTTGCTGGTGGGGAGGCTGTTTGGCCTCTATCAAATGCGCTTCAAACACGTGAACCAATTTTCCCTGTGTGGCACACAGACCCCTCAGACCCTGCCTGTTCCTGAAGATTCACCCTGCTTCCTTGCCAGAGCACCACGAGGCACTGAGCTCTGGGAACTTCAGATTCTGTACCTCATTGTTTATAGAATCCTGGTGGTTTTGAAACCCTCTCCTTTCTCACCATCAATTGTTTTGGGGGAACTGATTTCTTGTTCCCTCCCCAGTGAGTGTTTTCACTCTTTCTTTTTCTCTCCAGCAACTTTCAGGGCGGATTGCTTTTCTTAATCCCAATGCACCACACTCTCCCCTTTTCTCCTTCTCTGTCCTGTCTCTGCAAAAACAATACCTTACACTCTGTGACTTTTCCCTCCTTCAGTTCACCTCCTCACACACATAACTGTCAAATTCTGTGACTCAAATTATGCAGATTATTGCATTAAACCTCAGATCGATTTACTAGATGTTCAAAATGGTTTGGTAGTGATATACCTATGTTTCACAGACCAGGCAACTCAGGGTCTCCATGCTGATTCACCATTTTAACTCTTCTTTCCAAAGAAGACTTTTTTTTTTTAATTTTTTTTCAACGTTTATTTATTTTTGGGACAGAGAGAGACAGAGCATGAACGGGGGAGGGGCAGAGAGAGAGGGAGACACAGAATCGGAAACAGGCTCCAGGCTCTGAGCCATCCGCCCAGAGCCTGACGCGGGGCTCGAACTCACGGACCGTGAGATCGTGACCTGGCTGAAGTCGGACGCTTAACCGACTGCGCCACCCAGGCGCCCCAGAAGACTTTTTTTTTAAAGATGTATCCACTTATCTCACTTAACCAGGTTAGAAGATATAGAGGCAAAAGTTACAGCTTCCATCACTTTACAGACAAATATTTTTAGCCCCTCACCTTATAATTCCAGGCAATGCACAAGCACGTGTCCCAGTTAAATAGGTGGAACAAAACTATTTTCTTGGTAAAAAATGTGGTGCCTCATTTTCTATATGAGTGATAACACATGTTAGCTTCCCTAAACAGGTTTATCAAGCCAAGTGTGATGGAAAGAAATGAAAGCTCTAGAAACTTCATTCTGCTTGGATTCTCTGACCGGCCAAAGCTGGAGATGGTCTTGTTTTTCACTAACATGGTGTTTTACTTTCTGGCTGTCATGGGCAACTCGACTATCATCTTCCTGTCCGTGGTGGACCCTCGGCTGCACAGGCCAATGTACTTCTTCCTCTGCAACCTGTCCCTCCTGGATCTCTGCTACACCTCTAGCAGCATTCCTCAGATGCTGGTCAACCTCTGGGGCCCACAAAAGACCATTACCTATATGGGCTGTGTCATACAACTCTTTGCATTCTTGTCTGTGGGTGGCATTGAATGCATTCTTCTTTCTGTCATGGCCTATGACCGCTTTGTGGCTGTTTGCAAGCCTCTTCACTACATGACCATCATGCACCCACAGCTATGCCTGCGACTGGCAGCCTGTGCCTGGCTCACTGGGATTGCCAATTCCATCCTCATGTCCCCAGTGACAATGTCCTTGAAGCGGTGTGGTCACCATCACATCAACCACTTTGTGTGTGAGATGCCAGCCATCATCCACATTTCCTGCGTGGACACTAGGCGTGTTGAAGGCCTGGTTTTCTTCCTGGCCATCCCCATTGTCCTGGTGCCCCTCGCCATGATACTGGTTTCCTATGGCTACATTATAGCCACAGTTCTGCGGATCCGGTCTGCAGCTGGGAGGCACAAGGCCTTCAACACCTGCTCTTCCCACATGATTGTAGTGTCTCTCTTCTATAGCACTATAATCTACATGTACATGCAGCCTGGGAATGTGGCAAGCCAGGACCAGGGCAAGTTCCTAACCCTCTTCTACTGTCTGGTGACCCCCACTCTGAATCCTTTCATCTACACACTGAGAAACAAAGATGTGAAGGGAGCCATGTGGAAGGTTCTTGGGAAAGACCACAGCCTGTTGGATGCAATAGGGCACTGATGCGGCAGGTATCACTCATCCTGAGATACTTATTGTCCATGAAAACTCTTTGTTCCAGGGTAATAACTATGCACAATGTCATATCAGATGCTAGAATGTGAACAGAACAAGGTCTTCTCTCTTTCAGGGATCCTAAACTAAATAACTTGTATCTTTGCTTGCCGGTAGATGGAGAGAACCCCTGTGTCTTTCCAAGTGACAGACTCAAAAGATAATGTGCTGGTGGAAAAAAATGCTACTTCCTCTTTGCTTAGTGGGGTTTATAGGGTGATAATTATTTCTTTGCAGCTAACTTTAGACTATGATTCCAGAAAACTATAATGTGACTATTAAGTCAGATCTATTTATTTATTTATTTTAAATTTTGAATGTTTATTAACTTTTGAGAGAGAGAGAACAGGGGAGGGGCAGAGAGAGAGGGAGACACAGAATTTGAAGCAAGCTCCAGGCTCTGAGCTGTCAGCACAGAGCCTGATTTGAACCACAAGATCTTGACCTGAGCCGAAGTCAGACATTTAACCTACTGATCCCCCCAAGTGCTCTACTATTGATTCAGATCTAAGGAGAAGGAGCCTTCAGGCAGAAAAATGTGTGCATGTATGTGTGAGGGAGTGACTGGTATTTTGAGGTTCATTTGTTCCATTCCATATGCTCTTTTGTTCCAAAAATTCTAGATCCCTGTGGAAAGTATACCATTACTAATTCAGGCTGTTGTCTGCCTCCTCCTTCCCCATGCAAATAATTTATAACTGCTTTTCTAGGAACAGTATTTCTTTAAAATTCCAGGTTATATGCCACTTATTGGTCATTAAATCAATTTGACAAGCATTTAAGGCAACAGGCATTTAACAGTGAGTTAAGTTAGCATGAAATGTAATAGAAAATTTCAGAGAGGATTGTACAAGGTAGGGTAAGTCAGTTGTGTGAGTGTCTATGTGTGTATGTGTATCAAATATTTTACCTACGTGAATCATTGACACAAAAGTTTGAAAGTCACTGACTTGAAAAGTCTTTATTGAAACAAGTTTCAAAGAAGGCAGTACACCTGCAGTGGGAAAAAATTAGGGATACAATTATTTTATTTTCTTTTTTAAAGATTTTATTTACATTCCAGTTAGTGAACATACAGTGCAATATTAATTTAAGATGTACAATATAGTGATTCAATACATTCGTACAACACCCAGTGCTCATCTCAACAAGTCCAGTCCTTAATCCCCATTACACATTTAGCCCATCCCCCCACCCACCTCTCCTCTGGTGACCATCACGTTGTTCTCTATTGTCAAGAGTCTGTTTCTTGGATTGCCTCTCTTTTCTTCTAGGGATACAATTCTTTTTTTTTAATTAAAAAAAATTTTTTTTTCAACGTTTATTTATTTGTGGGACAGAGAGACAGAGCATGAACGGGGGAGGGGCAGAGAGAGAGGGAGACACAGAATCGGAAACAGGCTCCAGGCTCTGAGCCATCAGCCCAGAGCCCGACGCGGGGCTCGAACTCACGGACCGCGAGATCGTGACCTGGCTGAAGTCAGACGTTCAACTGACTGCGCCACCCAGGCGCCCCTAGGGATACAATTCTTAACAATTCAAGAGCAGAGGGTCATAGAAGGAAATAGTGTCATGTTAACATGTGGATGGGAACAGTGTGGAAAGTAACCAGGCCACAGCTGCTTAGTATGAGAACATTTGCCAGGATAAATGATGCTAATGATGATGATGATTATAATGATGGTGATGATATTAAATTATGATGAATATGGAAGTATAGTTCATTCATTAACCCATGTATTTTCACCTTCTGACTGTTCTGAAGTAGAAACGATTCAAGATTTAATGGCAAGCCACGGTTTACTTTGCAATATTTTTTTTCTTAGACTTTGTTGTAAAAGGTGAAAATGAGAATCTTTAAGTTGTAAAAATTAATGAAATTAATAAACTTTCAACCATTTCTGGGAACTAATTAGTCTCTGTAATTCTGAACTTTATGTGTCTACTTGACTAGGCCATAATATCTGGGTATTTCAAACCCCAGTCAGGATTTTCTGCGAAGGTATTTTTAGATGAGATTAAAACTTAAATCAGTAGACTTTGAATAATCAATTGTTCTCCATTATGTGGAAAACTCTGCAATTAGTGGAAGGTCTTATGTTAAAACAATCTGAGTTCCCCCTAGAAAACTGAATTCTGCCTTCAGACCATGGTTGGACTTTGGCTGCAACATCAACTCTTTCTTGGGTCTTCAGCTTGTCCTGCAGATTTTCAACTTGTGACTCCCTCTGTCTAACTGTCTACCTCTCTATCTACCTGTCTACCAATGTGTGTCTGTATCATTATCTATTTATCTATCTATCATCTATCTATCTATCATCTTTCTATCTCTCATCTATCTATTATCTGTATCTGTGCATTCTATTGATTCTGTTTCTCTGGAGAACTCTGATATTTTAAAAATACTTTAAAAAATAAGTATGTCTAGATTTAATTTTGCATAAGTTTTACTTATTTTTTTTAAATCCCAGCTTCTTTATGTTCATGCTCAGTTTTAATACTTCTTTTCTTATGTTCAACAACCATTTCCTTGAACAAGAGAAGCTTTGCTTTTATTTATTAATTTTTAAATGTTTATTTATTTTTGAGAGAGTGAGAGGGAGACCGTGAACAGGAGAGGGGCAGAAAAAAGGGGGACAGAGGATCCAAAGCAGACACTGCACTAACTGCAGTGAGCAAGACATGGGGTCCAAACTCATGAACTATGAGATCACAACCTGAGCCAAATTTGCACCCTCAACCGACTGAACCACAAGATGCCCCGTTATTTTTTATTTTCACCCAACACTTCTTTACTGGATTAATAGAAATTAGAAAAACATGTGAATATTGCAGAGAATTAGGAGGGCAAGTTAGTTTATGTGTGTACTATTTTATTTTCCGATTTCTCTAAATAGAAGAAAGTTTGTTGTAATTTTTCTTCTTTTGTGTCTTTAGGAAATCTCTGAATCCTTTTTAATGTTTTTGCCTTTGGTGGTTTTGATACATTTATACTTGAATGTACTAGGCATTGCAAGTTGTAAGTATAGGTCACGTGTACTCTCTGGGTAGCTTCTGGTGCAATGTCACATGCATTTAGTGTGGGCCTGTATAAACAACAGTGTTAAAACAATTGAAATAAGTCATTTAGAATTACCAATTTACTTTTTTCTTTTCTTTTCTTTTCTTTTCTTTTCTTTTCTTTTCTTTTCTT